>NC_048218.1:133950067-134122942 GCF_002007445.2 Ailuropoda melanoleuca | reverse complement strand
GAAGTTTTTTCCTGCTCCTCTCCTCAGTCTTGACTGAGAATTGCTAGTTTCCCACACATTTCTTCCGTCTTGATGGTTTCTTCTTTTAATGGCCTAATTGCAATCCCGCCCATCACTGTCCTCTCTACAAGTGAACAGGGAAATGGTTGCTGGATGTGCAGCTCTCAAACCCATCCCTTCTGATTCCAAACCAGGTGCACTGGTGCTAACCAGATAGGAGATGCCTTGCTATTTGCTCATTTGGAGCAAGAATGTGGGCTTCACTCTGGCTTTGCTGTATTACTAGGTGTTGCCTTTAGCATTTACCTTTGTGAAGCTTCATTTTCGTCGTGTATAAACACAGGGGGCTTTGCTTGTTTTTTTTTTTTCTTTTTCTTTTAACATCCAAAGAGATAATGTAATTTATAAGGATTTTCTAAGAATAGAATATAATACAATTGTATTATTTTAACACCCTTATCTTTGATGCATTAGCCCCACGGAGAAAAATAGGTGTTTTAGTATTTATCCATTCAGTATTCATCCAATTATGTATTGAGTGTTGTCTAGATGCTATATGCTTGTTACACCTACTATACCAGAATCCCAGTATTGCAGAACTGATACACAGAGCTCATCCTCTGTTTTTGTGGAACAAAAGTTGTTTTTTTCATAGCCTATCTCCCTTTCATTCCTGCCCTCTGTCACTGCTCGGTCACTGTGGTAACTACTATAAACACAAATGTTCCACAAGTTTTGCTCCGAAGATAATGTCCACATATATTGTGTGCACAGAAAACTCAGGGTACAACTTTTATCTTTGTATTCATTTTCTACTGATGTGTAACGAAGTACCACACATTTAGTGGCTTAAAACAGCACACATTTAATATCTCACAATTTTCTTGGTCAAGAATCCAGGCACAACTCAACTGGGATGTCTGGTCAGGATCTCACAAGGCAGCAGTCTACATGTTGGCTGAGCTTCATTCTGTTCTGAGCTTGGGAATATCCTTCCAAGCTCCCATGGTTATTGGCTGAATTCATTTCCTCCCATTATGGAATAGGGCTCCCCATTTTCTCCCTGGCTGTCAGCCAGGCCACTCTCAGGTTCTAGAGGCTCCTCAGCATCCTGCCCTGTGTTTCTTTCGCCTAACATCACACACGTGGCAGGTTACTTCTTCAGGGCCAGCAGAAAACTCTCATCTTAGTTGGCTAAGATAATGTCATCGTGGTAATGACTATCACATTACCTTTGTCAGACCCTGTTGGTTAGAACTAAGTCACAGGTTCCTCCTGCCCTCAAAGGGAGGGGGTTATTCCGGAAGTGACTCATTGGGAGTCACGATAGATTACATCTGCCACAATCTTCTGTTATCTCGAGAAGTACAAAAGGAATGCTGATTGCTAAGTTTTGAATTACAGTAGTATTTTTCTTCCTACTTATCTTTTATTAAATAAGACTGGCACTTATTTTGGAAAGCTCATCATAGCATTGCAGAAATATAAATTTAAACTGTTCTATTTCCACTGACAGCATAGGGTTACATGAGTGTCTTGCGATAGAACAGTTTTCTTTTACACACATAGTAAATGACCCCACTCCCAGACCTGGACTGTCATCATGTGATCAATATCTAAACAAGTAAGTGTTAAGGCCATATCTATAGGGGCGCCTGGGTGGCTCAGTCGGTTAAGCTTCTGCCTTATGCTCAGGTCATGGTCTGGGGATCCTGGGATCGAGCCCCGCATCGGGCTCCCTGCTCAGCTAGGCACCTGCTTCTCCCTCTCCCTGTCCCCTTCTCGTCCTCGCTCTCACTGTCTCTCTCTCTCTCTCAAATAAATAAAAATCTTTAAAAAAAAGGCCATATCTATAAACTGACCCCACCCTCTAATTTTGTGACATCCAATTTTATATCAAAGAATTATTTCATTTTGGACCCTAAGTGCTGCTAAATGAATTAAGTTTATTTTAAATTTCCTTTTATAGGAATATCATGCAAAACCCTCAGGTTTGGTCTTTATGATTATAATTTTGCATTTGCCTTAAATAAGCTAAAATAAAGAAATAAACCCAAACCCATGTGTTATTGAATGCATTAAGCATGATTTTTTGAGTATGGCAGTCCTGGGAAATTTTCTTGGTGGGAATTATTTCTGAAGTATTTCAGGAGAAAGAAATCCTATGCACCTTTAATAAAATTACTTTATCAGTATACAAAATATCTTTTATTTGAAAGATGTTGCTCAACAAAGCCAGAATGCCACTGTCTTCTGATGTTACTTGTGACATTTTTATATCTATGTGTATAATATTTTATATACATATGTATATGTGTATATATTTTGAAGGTATGTGTGGGGTTATTCCTAGAAATTGTATTGTAAGCCCTGAGGAGTGATTGTGGGAGCAACTGAAACATCAGCAGTGTCCCTGTTCTCGGGCTGTTGAATGCAGTGGCCTGGTAGCAACAGGTTCCCAGTGTCTCCTAGGGCAGGGCATAGATAAGGAGCTATGAAAGAAAATAACTCAACTTCCCTTCCTGCCTTGGGTAATAACTAGGCAGACACCCCGTTTCTCCCTTATCCCATAACCCCCTCCTTGTGTGCCCGTGCATAAGGGCGGGTACAGGCCTGCTTTCCAGCTTCAAGATAATTGCCATCCCTTTGTATTCCCTCCCCATGCTTTGATAAATCTGGCCTTCCTTTGCTGATAAAAGAACGAAACGAAAGCTATGTGCAGAATTCAGCTGCTGCTACTCTCCCTTGGAGAGGCAGCCCTACATGACCCCTCAGATTGGTGTCTGAGAGCATTATTTCGGTGTGCAATGACAGATAATGTGTGTATATATACATATATATATATAATCTTTTATATACTTATGTGTATGTGTGTATATGTATGGAAGATATGTGTGTGTGTGTGTATATGTGCATATGTATATATATGTGTCTTCCTTATTTCCCATACCAATGGCCATTTCAGTCACATGGCAGTCCAACTTGGGCCCATTTCTTCTAGTATGATGTGAGTATGAATAGCCTTTTATACGTGCTTTGTGTAACATTTTTATCTTACTATTGGTCATATTACATTAGAAAAGATGATGTAAACTTTTGTTCATGGGTATGTGACAAAAATGTTCTTTTTGAATCCTTCATATATGTAAAGGATGGTGTATTTAAAACTGGGAAAAAGAATGCTACAGAGCAATTGACTGGATTAGGAAAAGCTAACAGGAATAGTTGAGTATGTAATTTGCATGCTGAGGTTTAGAGTCAGATTAGATTTGGTATTAAGGTGGTGTTTCCATTTTGATGCTTCCAGAAACAGTCAAGTAGGGATTGCTATTAAGGCAATTGATATGTGTTGTTGTATTTGTAGGAATGTTTTTCTCATAAAGAGCAAAAATTAGTAAAAATAAAGAAAAATGGTGAACTAATGAAATATTCTTTGGATCTTTATGTTCAAGTATTAATGAATTAATGTAGCATTGGTAAGAACACAAAGGAGAATTTTTATGGGCTTTTAAATATAAGTTGGTGTATTTTCCTAAGTATTTACATTGATAATATATAACCTAGAAATTAGTAGGTGAAAGAATATAAAAATAAACTTCTGCAGCTTCACTCAGGAGTATAATTAATGTGTAAACTATAAAAATAGATTTAATTGAACTATCCTTTGAGGCCTTTTCCATTATCTTCAGTACTTTATTAGCATTAATATTTATATAGATAATCTTTCTTCTTCAGCCCAACTAATGACATGACTAAACTGTAATATATCATTATCCTGCGATAACTTTATTGTGAATAATAAACTCCATTGATTTAAGGACTACTATTCCTAAGATAGTGCGTTCACTGATAAAATTTTGCTTTTCCTTGATGCTTAGATGTGGCTTGTGATAATGTCAAAATGAACCAAGTATTTTAATTTTGTCTAAACTTAATGGTCTACTGGTTACATCATAAATATTTCGTATATTAAGATGAAAATAAAAACATTTTTAATACTTTATGTAACATGTTAATATACATATAAAATTAAAGTAGATTTAAGCTTTAAATTTAAATGCAAATATAAAGGTTTTTCCTTAATATGCTCATGTTTATTTTATACACAGTTTATTTTATTTGGTTTTTTTATTTCAGCTTTGTTGAGGTATAATGGACTTATTAATTTCTAAGATATTTAAAGTGCACACTGTGGTGATTTGATTTACATATATATTGTAAAAGGATCCCTCCCATCTAGTTAATTAAAACATCCATCATCTCATGTATTTATCTTATGTATGTGTGTGTGTATAAGAACATTTAATTTCTACTCTCAGCAAATTTCACTTACACAATACAGTGTTACAACCATAGTCACAGTGTTTTATACTAGATCCTTAGACCTTTTCCATTTTATAGCTAAAATTTTGTACCCTCTTACCAACTTCTCCTTATTTCCCTGACTCACAGCCCCTGGCAACCACTTTTCTACTCTGTTTCTATGAGTTTGACTTCTTCCCCACACATACATGTGATACCATGCAGTATTTGTCATTCTGTCTGGTTTATTTCACTGAGCATAATGCCCTCAAGTGCTATCCACCTTGTCCCAAATGGCAGGATTTCTTTCATTCTCATGACTCAATAATATTCCATTGTGTATATATATACATATATATATCTTCTTTATCCAGTCATCCATCAACAAACACTTGAGTTGTTTCTGTATCTTGGCTATTGTGAATAATGCTGTAATGAACATGGTAGTGAAGATAACTCTTTGAATCCCTGTTTCTTTTCCTTTGGCTAGATAACCAGACCTGGGTAGTTCTATTTTTAACTTTTTGAAGAAGCTCTACGCAGTTTTCCATAGTGGCTGTAACCAATTTACATTCCTACCAGGGTTCCCTTTTCTCCACATCTTTGTCAACACTTGCTATCTCTTATATTTTTGGTAATAGCCATTCTAACAGATGCATAGTAATATCTCATTTTGGTTTTGATTTGCATTTCCCTAATGATTAGTGATGTTGAGCACATTTTCATGTACCTTTTGGCCATTTTTATGCCTTTTTGGAAAAATATCTATTTAGCTCCTCTGAATATTTTTATATCAGATTGTTTGTTTGCTGTTGTGTTGTATGAGTTCTATATATATGAGTTTATGTTTTTATATTAACCCCTTATCAGAAATATGATTTGTCATTTTTTTCCATTCTATAGGGTGCCTTTCAATTTGATGGTATCTTATGAATCCCTTAATCTATTTTCACTCTTCATTCTTTTTTTCTCTTTGCTCCTCTTCTTAGATGACTTCCACTGCCCTGTTTTTGAGTTAATTATCTTTTCTTCCACTTCTCTGGTCTGATATTAAACCCCTCTTTTTTGCAGTTCATATATTTTATTCTTCAGCTCTGTGATTTCTGTTTGGTACCTTCTAATATATTCTGTTTGTTGAAATTTTCACTTTTTTCATGCATTGTTCTGCTAACTTCAGTGAACATCATTGTAACCATTATATTGAACTTTTTATCAAATAACTTCTCTCTACTTCACTGAGGTCCTTTTCTGGAATTTTATCTTGTTCTCTTGTTTGGAACATATTCCTCTGTTACTTCAGTTGTTTTGACTCTCTGTATTGGTTTCTAAGCATTAGATAAAACAGTCACCTCTCTTAGTCTTGATGCAATGGTTTCATGTAGGAAATAAACATTATGATTCAGCCCGGTCTGAGCTTTTGGTTGTCTCTCAAATCTTAGTGATTGTCCAAGCTGCCTTCTTCGTTCTTAATGGCTCCCAGTAGTTGAAGGTATGCCAAAACCTGTTTTTCTGTGGGGTTTTTTGTTTGTTTGTTTGTTTTTCTCATTGACCCAGTATGTAGGAGTCACTCAGCTAGTTTCTGGATTTTTTTCAGAGGGAATTGCTCCACGTGTAGCTGTAGATTCGGTGTGTCCATGGGACGAGGTGAGTTCAGGAACCTCCTATGTTGCCATCTTGGCCTGGAACATTAAACGTGACCACATAATAGTATATTTACCTCATAATTATAATAAAGACTTAAAAAGACTGGTACATTTAAATATAATCCTAAGGTTATTAAGGTAATACTTTTTCTTAATGATTTTGCTACATCCATCATTGAACTTCTCTTTTCTTAAAAATATTCTCTACATACTTTAAAGGATTTCTGAAAGTTAGATTTCTCTTTAAGACTTCTTCAACAATATCTCTGCTAATATGTTGTGAAAATACTGTAACTTTTGACAGTCTTTTATTAAAGCTTCTGTGTTTTCTTGGTGTCTACTGGTCTCTCTAACCTGCTGCACTGTTCACTTGAGCAAAACCACTGTATTTTCAAGGCATCTAACTAAGGAAACATTTTATTAATGTTCTTAGGTAGAATATAAATAGAGAGGCAAAAGGAATTTATATTGATAAAAATTTGTCAAAAGTTGAAAAACATTGATAATATAAACATCATTTATCAAGGACCTTTCAGATATGAGCATGTCAGTTAAAAATTAATGTTGCTTCTTGAATTTACCAAATCTTTTATTAAATTCTGCAATGTAGATTTGACTTGGGGTGTTTTATTTTTATAGAAGTATTTTTGTTAAATTTTTCTGCATTTAATACATAAAATATCAAAGTGCGAGTATAGAAATGTGAAATCAGAATGTCCAGATTTAAATAATTAGAAATCATATAAATTAACTTTATATTCATTATGTCCAAATTAGGATACATGTAACTACTGTAAAATAACCAAAAACTGTTATACTTTCTGAGTCTTTTTACTTTCTATCATTTTATCACAAATTTTAATATTTCTATGCTACTTTATTGTATACATGAAAAACATAGCAGCAACCATGACATCAACCAGAGCAACCATAATTCTTGAAAATTTAGTATGTGCTTGAAGTGGTTTCTTTATATATAAAATTTCGTTTCTCACAGTATTGTCATGACTGAACATTACTTTCATTTTACCAAAGATATTGAGGCTTATAACATGTATTTAGAAAGTGTTTTGAGCATTAGAATTCAGTAGTATGAGGCTGTATTTTACAAAATTAAATAAGTATTATATTGTGCTACTTTATGAAGATGGCTGTAATTATGATTTCCTTCCACTGATCCTTTACTACAGGGTTTTAGAGTGTACTCAGTCACCTAAAATCAAATGGTACTAGGGATCCAACTACTTAACTCTTAAGACATTTTCATCTACAGAATGGAACTGTAACCAAATCTTTAAAAATAGTCACTTATGCCAATTAATAGAATTTAGAGTTCCACAACTACTCTTTTAGCTATACCTTTACAAGGTGTAACAATTCCATGTGTAGATCCTAAGCATATGGCTGTGCCCTATAATATATAATGCTGAAATTGTTTTTCGTGGGCTATGTTTACATTCTCCTTTTTAAGCTTAAAAAGAAATAATTAAAATCAAATGCCTTGAGCACTCTACCCTACTGTACTCTCCTATACCTAGCATTGTGATAAATTTTGATATAAGCTATGATCTTGAATATTTGCCTATACACTAAGGAAATGTCATAAATCATCTTTTAGGATCTGAGACTGACCACATCTTAAAATTGCTCTGGATACACTGACCACATTAGAAATTCAGTATCTGTGTATGTTTTTATGAAAAGTTTAACAAGTGGCAAAATACAGCTCTGAGTGGTTGAATCATGGAAAGTGAAATCAAGTCTTTAAGAAACTATTTTTATTTTTTACAGATAAATTCCATGAAAAAACCCGTTAATTATGGCCAGCTATTTTAAAATCCTCATTTTGTAATGTCCAAAATGTCCTTCACACACTAAAAAATAGGCTAAACTAATTGAATAAAGAGTGGCTAAGAACTTTTCTTCATCTTCTACCCTTTATTTGTATCTGTCTGATGTCTTACTGTAGGATCAGTCCTGGTGAATCCTTAAAGCATACTGTCTAAGAACTCAACTGTTTCTATGCAGACTTAGTTGAAACCAGGTCATATATTAGTTGATGTTCTGTATTCACCCAGTTATATTCAATGTGTATCATAAATTAATCTCTACTCATAGTGGTAGCAATGGACCAAGAACCTGGTGACAGAAAAGCTCCACAAGTGGGACCAGAGAATGCTAGTATCTTATTTAACTCTGACCCCTTGACAACAGCAGGAAACTTAGATGCATACAATTAATTTCTTTTGTTTTATTTTTGTTTTGAGGCTAAATCTTCAGAACACTTACACTGGTAAAGAAGTAAAAAGAGGGAGACAAGTAGAGAGAGAGAAAAGAGGGTAAAAACAAGGAAGAAAAGGAGAGGGGAAATTCCTTTGGAACCATATTACAACCTGAGAATGATGTTTTACCAAAATATACTAGGTAGATGACAGAAGGATTTCATAATCCAGTGTTACTGGTTGTTGAATGTTTGTACTGTGTTAATGCTGACTACAGGGATTGTTTTTGAAGAGTAAAGTGGGAAGGGAACTGAAACTATAAGAGAGTTGACTTTTAAAATTTAGAGATTTTGAAAGAGTTGAAAATGGTACTTCAATCAGTGAAAGGAAAGAAGTTTAATTTAAAGAAATAATTGTATCTTCATTTAAGAAGAATTATTCTGCTTTCTTTTAGTACTTTTATTTTTAAATATCCTTGACATTGGTAAAAAATATATATCTGGTGCTGTATATATATACACTTGCTAATTTTTAGCTGATTAAAAAGAAAATATGAACTTAAAACATCAAGTTCATTTCTGTCTTAGTTTTCACATAATAATCATTCTCCATCTTTTTCTCCAAGTGATTATTACAGAAAAATGTGTTCCGTGAAATAAAAAGTTTACTAAGTTCTTCGTCAGTGAAGAATAATTTTATTGTGCCTTGCAGTAAGTGCCATGCTAATGCACAGACAGTGTTAGTCAATGAGTTAAGGCTAAAAAGTGAATAATAATTAGTAATTCACAAGTTATAATCGTGCTTTCATTTTATCATTTGCAATCATATGCTTGGATTGTGTCTTCTCAATTTATGATAGCAATAACTGCCTTTTTAAGTGAAATGCTCCTCAATTTTGTAAGTGAACTGTATGCTCTGGAATTTCTTATAGTGAAAACCTCTACATACTATATTTTTACAAAGTATCTGGTCAAAAATGGACAAAGATATTTGTGTCATATCTTGATGATATGGATGAATTTAAAAAAAAACATTTTTTAATATCAGGTGATTTATCATACATTCTACCAGAATCTCAGAATGTCCTATTTCATATCAACTATTATTGAATTCAAAATAACATACTTCTGTTATTAATGTCCAGTCCCAATATTCATGTTGTAGATAGCTTCTGGGTACCAGAGCCCACTTGTTGTCCACCTTATAACTTGTGATAACTGTTGTCCCTTTAAATTATGACTAATAATTTGCTAATTTTTCAATACAGGTAATGGATTAGGAATTAGAATTGTGGGTGGTAAAGAAATCCCTGGACATAGTGGAGAAATTGGAGCCTATATTGCCAAAATTCTTCCTGGAGGAAGTGCAGAACAGACAGGGAAACTTATAGAAGGTAAGAATAAGGATTTCATAGTAAATTAAAATGAATGTACTCATATTAAATATATTTTTAAGTTCAAATGTAAGTTTCGTCTTTATTTACTGCCTAGGTAAACCTCTGTCCTTATAGTTAATTATAAAATTTTGGTATAGTAATATAAAAGAAAATGTGTTCACAATTATATTCATTTTATTTTCAATCGCATTGTCCTTTTGGCTGTTGGTTTGCTATGGGATTATCTTGTTTAAGAAACACTGATTAGTCAATATTGTTTACTGACTTGGGCAATATTATTTAAAAAAATACTTTCATCATTGGGATTGATTTTTTATAAATACTAAAAAAAATTATATTGAAATCAGAACTGTAAAATACCAGATGATTCAATACACACTAAATTCAGGTCAGCCAACTATGAACAGCCCATAGACCAAATTTATCTGCTGCTTATTTCTGTAAACAATGTTTATTGGAACACAGCCAGGATCGTCAGTTTACATGTTGAACATGGGTATTTTCCACTACAATAGCAGAACTGTATTCATGACAAAGACTAAAAGGTGTATAAAGACTAAAATATGTACTCTCTGGATCTTTATAGAAAAAATTTGCCAACTCCTGTGGTAGGTTACTGTCTACTTCTAGATACTATACACCATATTACATTAAAAGCATTTCAAAAAATGAACTTCACAGGTGTATCGAAAGGGCCATAAAAATATATTTTATCACTTTCTTTCAAATGTTATAAAATGCTTGATTTTCAAAATTCATAATGATTATTTTCACTTGTTAATTAAATGTCATTCGCATTTTCCAAACTCTAACATATAGTTTACAAGTTTTCAATTATATTGCTTATGATGAATATTTTTTATCATAAAATAACCTCAACCTATCATTTTATTTTACTCAAAATACTTATTCGGAAGTTTTTTTTCTGTCATTTCATAGTTTTACAAAATGTAGCCTATTGCTTAACATTTAATTATGCTAAAATGATTCACTGTCATTTTCCTAAATGTATTGGAACCTACCTAAAACGTCCCTGGGTATTTTGATAGACTGTTAGAATAAATAAACTTGAGGCATTATTGATTCATCACAGTGTCCTACTGGAGCCAGCTTGTACCAATTCACTAAGATATGTTCTTCCCAACTTCACATTCACTGACATCACCTTGATGGCTTGAATTGATCATGATGGGAGTATTTAAAAAGTGAAAATAGATAAATGTGAAAATTAGGCCTGTTTTGTTAGTTTATTTGCTTGTTGGTTTTCAGAATGCCAGTTTACCATGACATTCCCTAATATGTAACCGAAAGCATATTATTACAAATATTCTAATGTCATTCATAAAACAGGAAAAGGTAGGAGAATTAGCCAGATAGCTAAAATAAGGTAAAGACTATGTGAATCAAGATATAACAATTATGAACGGAGCACTGAGTCTGTATAAAGTGTCTATGACTACAATCCTATCACGCCTAACGCTAGTCTTCAGGTGTTGCAATCTACTTAAGCTATAGAAATTTACACCATTTTTTTAAAATGAGACCATTTTTAAGAATGGGTGAATGTGATCATTTTCATACAGCATACTCCAGAAGGAAATGTATATAATGTTTTTATTTTAAAATAAAAAATTGCAGCAACTGTCTGTGGTATGGTTTTGCAAAGATACTTGAAGAAAGATACTCTTCACTTTATTTACACCATTGAAACTGGGAAATACTACAAATCAAGATGATTTGAAAAACAGTTTCAGTGAAGCATACTGTTATGAAATGATACTCTTTGTACTTGGTAGCTTATGTGGCTATTTTTAAGTTCATAAATTTAAATTTAAAAAATAGATATAATACAGATTAATTCAAGAGAGAAAATTGAAATGAACCTAAAATTTTATATGCTCAAACTGCTACAAAATTTCTCATCCTTTTAGGAAGAAGTAATTGTCAGTCTACCTATTTGGTTTGAGTGGGAAATCATTAAAAGCTACACACATATTATTTAAGATTTTATTTTAATTATTTATTTAGTAATTCTCCCAAAGATTTGCCGAAGTGCCAAACCAGGCCCTTTCAGTGAGCAAAGATCCTCTGGTTGGAGTCCAGTTCTTATAAAATGCACACCCATAATTTGTTATTTATGATTTCTAGCTTTGCTTTATTTACTCTTTCAACATAGGTCTTTAATAAAACACTTGATAGTGTTCCTTTCTATTAGATTCATTATGCTGTCTTGGTTCAATAGTTAGATCCTGTTTTTGAAACATTTAATATTTTAAGGAGTTACTTTAACATACAGACCATCCACAGGCTATACCTGTGTTCTGTGCCACCAGGCTAAAATGATAAAAGTTTATTCCTTTTATATGCAAAGATGAACTAACTAGAAGGCCATGAGTCCAAATGGGAATCCACAAGGACTCATCTTGTTTGACCAGTATATTTTCAGAATATGTATGTTTATGTATATGTATTTATATTTACATAGTTTTTGTTTTGTCTGTAACTATGTGCTTTATTCATACATTGTATCCTTAGAGCCTTCACCTTCAATCTTTGATAGATTATCATAAAATTTCAGAGCAGTAGATTGGTTAAAACACAATTTTGATTTTTATGCCTGAGGTAAGGCTTCACTATAACAATACCAAGTGTATATCACTGGAGTCTAGTGGATTTTTTAATATTTAAAATTTTTTGTGACCATCATAAAATTTTATTTATTGAAGGCAGTAAAGATGGTTAATTCACCATAGTTTAAAATTATTTTCTTTCCTAAGGAAAAGTTATATGTATATGAATAAATAGATAAAATATATGTTTGTGTGTATGTAACTGTATATCTCCATCTGTAGAATGAATACCAGGGAGACTTAGAAATTGATTTGATGTCTTCCAAGTGTACCTTTCTGAATTTCTGAATACAAAAGTATGTACACTGAGCCTTTTATGATTTAAATTATCTTCCAGCTGATTGAAAACATGAATGACATTTGGTTGACCATAGAATTCTTAGACTGTATTTTTTTCCCCACTCCATACAACGAAGCTCTTGCTAAAAAGCAGGTTGACCTTACTCTTTTTTCTAAGTTTGGTTATTTCTCCTACAGTAGGCTTTTCAGACTCATCAGTGTCTCACATGCTTACACTGTTGTAGCACTCAATGTCATGGATTCTGATTGTGTTGACTTTTGGAAGAGCAAGAGTATTTGCAGTTTTCCTCTAGCTTTTTATTCTCTGGATTTGTGCATTTAAAACCTACTGACCAGTCATGTAGGTTTTCCAATGCTCATAAGCCAAGTGCTATTCTCAAAGTACTGACTTATATAATGAAGGGGGAAAAAAAAACCCCTATACTTCCTGAAGAAGATTTTTATTCATTGTTTTTTGAAAAATCTTTCTGAACAAGGTTGTCTATCTTGTTAAATAAGGTAGGAAAATGATGTGTTTCTGAATGCTGATAATTAGCAATAATTATTATTGCAGAATCATTAGGCTATTTGTTTTTAAGCACTCATAATAGAGGCTTGTGCCATCCCCTGAAATTAAAAAAGCAGTTAGGGAGCATTACGTTAATCAAAATTTCCTGAGCCAATCTTTTAGTTTTACAAAATTCTGTAATTTTCTGAAAGAACTTACACAGTCAGATACTCGAGGGAAACTAATCTTCCACAATCTTAATACTTATTTCTCTGCAACATTACTAAACATTCTTAAGCAAATACCAGGCCAAGAATGATATTTTGCAACCTGTTGTTCTTCCTTTTAATGCATAAGGTCAGTTTTCTGTTGGAAAAAAAAAGATGACGACAAAAATATCTGCGGAACTTAACTACAAATTTAAGTTTCTAAAGTGCCATTTCTTGCTCTTTGCTTTAGGATTAAAATTTTAAACAACTTCATATCAACAGTGTTGAGGCTGTGTAATGCTCATCAGTATTGGGGCTTTAAGTGGTGTATGATATCATCTCATTTTCTCCTTTGATATTGTTATTTCTCTTTGAACTAATTTGAGCATCTGAAATTACACTTGAATATACGGACTTTGAATATATATTTAAAACTTGCCACTTCCATTTTAAATTTTTATTTTTAGAGAAATGATTATAAACCTGATTCATAGTACAATATCAATACAAGGTTCAGTATAATCAGTACCTTAACCAACAGCCTCAAAAAATTAGATGCTTCCTCTGTAATAAACTCTCTTTTCTCTGTTTTACCTAGTGAAACCTATTCGATATGATTACAATTTTTGAATTCATGACATCCTTTATTAAAAAAAAAAAGAACTTTCCTTAAAAATAACTGTATGTTGTTCTCAGATCAAAGTACCAACCATTTCCAAATTTGAGGAGTCCATAATACAATTATCTATGCCTCATGACAAGCAAAGACTTTGTTTTATTTTGTTTTTATCTGATGAAGACCAGGGTCGGTTCTGTGTTCCATCCATTTGTGCAAATGTCACTTGTGCATGGATCCTTTGTGTCCCTTAACAATGAGGTTTTTTCCCTGCATACCCAGTGCCCAGCACAGTGTCAAATAAAACAAGATTTTAAATAACATATATAGATATGAGTGTTAAATAATTAATTTTTGATTACAAATGTTGTATACTAATTGAGATGTTACTCCTCGCAGGATTTTGTGAAGCAAATAATAATACAGGTAGTCACATTCTACTGTTTGTAAAGAACCATGTACATTTAAGACAGCATCTATTTTTGGTTAATTACCATTTTTGATTACCTTTTCAGGAAAAAAATGTACAAAATAGAAACCATTTCCTCTGGGCACACATTCTTACAACTTTGAGCTTAACTGCTCATAAATTTACATAAATTTACTCTAGGCTTTTGGGTTTTATTTTGTTTGAGTTTTTCTTTGCTTAGAATTTAAATTAAGATCTCTGGAGTGGGGGGGTGCGATATTGGATTGTTACTGATACAGAAAAAAAAAACAACTCGTATCTGGAAAATGCAGCACAGCTCTGTGCGGTGGCAGAGTGTGAGGAGAAGATTTTTCTCTGGCAGTTCTTCTCTGGCCCAAAAGCATTGTAAGAGGGTGAAGGGCACAGAACAGAGGAGTTTTAAATTAGACATTAAAATCTAAACTCAAAATAGCAAGTGCTTTGTGGAAATGTTTGTTGCCTGACACGTTTCTGATTTATTTGCACTTAAATGGTGAGTGTGTTTTGCTCTCAGTCTTGTGAATTTTACTAAAACAACTCTGTGGTTGAATGTTTCCAACTACACAATAACCACAAAAAGTCAGGGTTTGATGGTCTCTGATTCATTAGAAGAAGACATGTTTTTTCTCAGTCTGAGCCCCCTCCCCAGTCAGGGAAATTACCTTTTAAGCCTCACACAGCTTATTCACACTTTTTACCTCCTCATTTCTTGAGATGCCCAGCTGAACATCCCACACCTTCTTTTCCACCTTCCTGGATGGGAGCGGGTCTGGGGGAGCTTCTCAAAATTTCATGGTTAGATGTATGCAACTTAGCACTTAAGGGGTGCTGACTTGCAATTTTGATTACAAATGTTTGAGTGCACAAAAAAACAGAGAATAATATGGCAGACCTGTGTAGCCATATACCCACCATATTTATTTTATCAACATCTTGCCATATTTTTTCATATTTTTAGGGGAAAGGGATACATATAAGTCAATTAAGACCTCCTGTAGTCACCTGTCTTGTCCCAGACTTCCCGTACTATTCCAGAATAGATTACCAGACCTAATTTGAGGTTACTCTTTCACTTGCTTTTCTTCTTCACAGTTTTATGTATGTATTCATAAACTCTTCATATCTTGCTTGTTTCTGAAATTTTTATATAAATACCTTCATGTATTTTTGCAACTTCTCTTAGTCACATGAAATTTATACAATTTATCCAAAGTGGTACATGTGGCTCTAGTTCATTTATTTTCACTATGGGGCAGAATTCTATTATTGTACATCTCTACCATTCTATTATTGTACATCTCTATTGCAATTTAAACATTCTCTGATTATTTGAGTTATTTATGAGGTTTTTTTTAACTATTTCAAGCAATGCTATAATTAATTTTTTGAAGCAGTCTCCTTATGCACATGTGGAGGAATTTCTTCTACAAGTTAAATTTCTGGTTATAATGACTACCTTGTTAAATAATGTAGGAGAATGTTGTATGGTTTTTTCAACAGTAGTTGATTTTTCCGAGTTGCTGTCCACAGTGTTAAGATGTTTTTACATTTGTGAGTAGTAAATGAGTCTCCTTGTTTCTCTACATCTTTAGTCCCTTTCACTAAATTTTCTTTTTCAAATGTAATGTGGGATGGTGTCTGTTGTTTTTGTTTACCTTCCATTTGGTACTGTTGAATGTGATAATATTTTATTAATCTTGTTAACTCTTGGTTTTTTCTCATCTGCATTTTGCCTGTTCTTTTGCTTATTCTTTAATTGGATTAGTTTGTGTGTTTCAAATTGAATTTGAGGGAATCTTATATATTCTGGTAATCCTTTGTCAAGTAAGTGGGCTGTAGATGTCTTCTCGCAGTACAGGACTTGTATTTTTTGTTTGTCCTTTTGTTTATTTTTACACAAATTGAAATTTTAATATGGTCAAGTTTATCATTTTGTTTCTGTTAAATTTTATAAATGTTCTGTATTGTTTAGGAAATTGTCCTTGCCCAAAAGCCTTAAAAATTTTGCTCTGTATTTCCTTCTAAAAATCATAAAATTTTTCTCACTTTTCACATAATGTCCTGATAGACGTAGAATTAAGTTGTTTTAATCTATTTGTGGTCTGAGTAGAAACTCTAATTTTTTCCCCCACAATAAAGATAATCAGTTGTGTGTGCTCCATTTATTGAATAGTGTGTCATTACTCCCAGCGATCTACAGTGCTCCATCAGTCAGATATTTAATTTTTTTTTATACATATGTGGGTCTTTTATGATATCTTTTTTCTAGTCTACTGGTCTGTTGTCTATCCAAACATCATTGTCACACTGTTTTAATTATGATACCTTTATATTAGGTCCTGACACATGGTAGGTACCATACTACTGTTCTTCAAAATCCTCTTGGGATAATTCTTAATGTATGACCTTTCATACACATTTCACAATCTTATGAATTTTCATGAAAATTTCTGTTGAAATCTGATAGTGATCGTATAGAAGGAATAGATTAACTTGGGGAAAAATATATCTTTTTATACTGAGTCATGACTGTTTGAGTCTTAAATGCATTAACAATACTGGACCCTTGTCCTACCTAGAGATTTAATAATCGTATTCTGAATCACTACAATAAAATAAGTTAGGACAGTAAAAAAAATACACATAGCAATTTTTCAACTTATTAACAATTTTGTATCATTTTATATCAACTTCTAACAATATTATATCCCCAGAAAAGGCAGAGTAGAAAATGTAAATAAAATAAAATTTTGTTTAGAAAATATAATGGGCCAGATGTAATCCTCCATGTACATATCATTGGTTCTAAGTTTCATTTAATCACTGAAGTTCTTGAACTCATTCTACAATTTTTTTTTAGTGTTGTATATCCTAATAGTGAAATACATTATTGACATGATACTTTTAAAATTTCATCAATTTCTATAAAAGAACAATAAATCCATAAGAACTAAATAGCTTCTATTCAATGAACCCAAAACAATCATTTGATTTTGAAGATAACTTGTATCTATATTATTATTATTGATGATTAAATAAAATTTGTTTGGAAGATTTTTAGAAAGCCATTTGGAGCCAAGATAGGAATATAGTGTTAAGATCTAAATGTAGCTTCAAGAACCTTTTAATGAGTCAGCAGGGAGGTAGAATAGGAGAGCCAGAGTTTAAAACCATTGATGTCCACTGCTTGCTTTTAGTTTTACCTTGGACTGTAGGGAAAGTTAGCTTCTTCTCGGTCATTATACCTGTAAACAATGAATTTATCTTTTGTTCATCTGTTTGTTATTCTGTGAGGAAATATGCCTGTAGCATAAATTCTAATTCATGGATATTGTTAAGTTCTTAGTTTCTAATTGTTTCAGTGTAGGTGATATTGATCCAGATAGCTAGCTGTTTGTAAAGATGATTTGACAGGGTTTGTGGCAAGAAAATGCTGTTGGCTTTATGGTTGACTATCAGTGATTGGTGTGAAGGTGAGGCTAGCTGTTTTTGGAGTGGCAGTGTTGATGTGAGAAGTTGGCCTCCGGAAATCCTTGTTATGAAGAAGTCTATGGTAGGAGAGTTAATTCCAGTAGTATTGTTAGAAGACGCACTCCTGTGTAACTTAAGGGAGAATATTCCTAGGCAAGAAAGTCTCTATTTCTGCTTATGCTTTTTTGGCATATGTTACAGATGGCATGGCAGTGATCAAGGTTGGAGATCAAGAAACACACCACACAGATGAGTGAGCTTCCTTGTTCTTGGTCCTGGGGGATTACCAGGTACGGATTGGTCATTAGTATGAGATTTCTCAAAATTCCTGCAAGCTGGTATGTCAGGCACACATGACAAAAGATCACATTTCACGTTAACACAAAGATTTCCTAATAAATATTTAGGAATCTATCTTATGGAAAGAAAAATGTAAGCTTGGGGCACCTGGACTGGTAGGTTGTCATGTATTATTTCGGGATGCAGTGATATCAGACTTACTTTGTCAGGACATTCATGATTAGCTGTGTTGCCAGGACAAAGAAATATATTTATCTTTTTTATCCACTTATTTTGAAATTAATCAGAGGAAAAGTATGTTTGAGTCATAATATTTCTGATGGGGATATCAAGAAAACTAAATAATTGTCCTGTTTTGTACATTTTTTAGTGTAATAATCCATACCGTAATCTGATTGCTTTTATTAACAAGGGTAGCGTACCTTGAAATACTTATGTATGTTCAAGCAATACTGCTTCTTGATGAACAATTGCTTCTATACTTAAATTTCTGGATTTCTCTAGTCAGTATGCCGTTAAGAGGCTACCTTGTAGTGTGTGTGTGAATTGGAGTGGTTATTTTGGAAGCAAGGATGCTGAACTGTCTTTAATATTCATACTAGATCTTTATCAGCCAATGCTTCAGCATGTCCCACATACACAGACAATGTTTTTCAAGTCAGACAGGTCAGGATTTAAATTCAGCTGTTGTACTTGACTGCCTGGATACATTGTTTAACTTTTAGTAGCTTGGTGTTCTCAGTAGGGAAATTTAGATAATAATAGTCAGATTTAGAAATAATGTACCAGAAACATTAAATATAGTGTTTGGCATAGTGTTTTACATAAGTGGAGAAAAGATCATGTTTACTTCTACTTTGGAGATCTTTGATGGTAAGAAGCATATTTGCTATATTAAGCTTGAATTCTGTGTCCCTTATACCTGCCCATGTGTAGATAATTGACCATAGTCAGTTCTGATCTCTGAACTGCAGGGACACAGAATATTTCTCATTAAGAAAGCACCAAACTTGGGTCAGAAAACTTGGAATTAAAGCCATCTTCATGACTTTAGCCAAGGTGCTTATGTTCCCTGAGTCTCCTTTTATCTCATCTGTACAATTGAGAGGTTTCAAGACCTGTCTCACAGGGTTAATGGAATGAAAGAAGCTGAAATATTTTATATGCTTTGTTAACTATAAGACAGTAGGCTAGCTATAGAAGTCATTTTCTTAGGGACAGATAAAATTGTTTTCATAGATGACAATAAATCTTACAAAGCTCAGGCTTCCTGTAGGGAAATACTGAACTGTTTGAGCTGTCTGCTATACTGGAATATTATTTCCATTCACAGGCCTGAATAAATTAAAAACAAACACCTCCTGCCTGAAGTGATTAAGCCATTTCTTATTTTAACAGGAAAACCAAAGTTTTGGCTAATCTTTGAAAAGTCTTCTAAGTCTTTCTTCTTATCAACAGTCTGTTAATCAGTACACCTCATGTCTGATTAAAATCTGTGGATGCACATGCAATGAATATCTGTTCATGTAACTTTCATGGTCTGTTAGTCACTGAAAACACATCTTGTTAGAGAGCAGACCTGTGGTGTAGGCGTCAGATGTCTGGCTCTCAGTGTCTGGACTCATTTTTCTCATCAGCTCCTTTTGTATGGGACTTTTGACAAATCACAGAAGCCCATCGGGTTTTGTGCATCGTGTACAGAATCCTCCTCGAGACCCTTCTATCATGCATAGTTAAGAGATACTTTACCTGTTGAAGAGATGTCAGAGAGGTTCACTGTTGAGAAGAAACATGGTTACAGGTTTGTAACGAGAAGGTAAAATGGTAGCATGTGAACCATGAGCTGAGTGTGTTGGATAAAATGAAAATTCAAGCACTAGCATCAAGAAGGCGAGAGTGATTAAATGGGATGAAAAGAGAAATGAGACCAGAATGGAGAAATTATGCCACTAATTAAAGTTAAGTCTCAGGGCTCCCCCTCACTCTACTAGCCCCCTACACAGCTCTAGGAAGTTCTGGGCAACGGGTGATGTTTGTGGCATCTGTTGCTTTTTCGGCATTGGTAATTTGTTGTGGTTTCTTTTGTCCTTTTAACAAATATTCACTTGTATCCCATTTTGTATTCATAATTTTATATCTATTTCCTTAAAACTGCTTGAGCCTCAGGCCCTGCAAAACTTGAATTCGTCCCTGTATGAGATGTTTCTTAATGGGAAGGACACTGAGGAGCATACTGCAGAATTGTCTAAGAGCCTATTGGGGTGCCATGGCAATATACTGAAACGTTAGTTGGATGTAAAAAAAAAAAAAAAAAAAAAAAAAAAACGGACTTTGGAGAGAAGGTTGTTGTGAAGGAGTGGTGGTGATATTATGAGGAATACCAGGAGTAATGAAGAATGAATATGGGTTACAACATGTATTCAGTAACCACTCTGCACACAGTCTATCTAGAATGATGCAGAATGATACGATGTACCCTGCTTTGAAGGTGCCTACAGTCTAGAAATGTGGTGGATAGAAGGTACTAATTGTGGAGGTAAGGTTTGATGAGGATCTAAATGAATAAAAATTTAAAATAAATCTGAAGAGTTAGTTAAGGGGGAAAAAGCTATTTCTTTCATGACTTTTTATGGGCACTTTATGTATTTTTCAGTTGCAATAAGAGAAATCTAGAAATTCAGAATACACTGGTTTATTCCACATGCATTAGAACCAATACAGTAACTAAGTGCAGCTTACAGACATGTCTCCTCCCATCGCAAAGAATCCCAGGTAACCTTCAGGTAATTTCTAACAGCAGATTGTAAACTTCTCAAGGCAAGGAACTGTCTAGTAACAAACAGATCTTTCCAGGCTTTCATTTATTTCACTTGTTAATTTTTAAAATAGTTCAGCATAGTTACAACATTCTGCTGTGTTCCAGACAGAGTGATGAGTGTTGAAGCAGAAAGAATATTCTGCAGAAATTCAGGTTTTCATGCCAGCACTCGATGAATTCAGATTAAAGGCTTTTCATCTGTATAGTAAGTTACACTGAGCATTGGAAGAAAACAAGATTTCTCTCTTAAACTACTTTTGTTTACTTTACTCTCTAGCCTTTCCTAGATCCTCATTGTTGTCATTTATGGCACTTGAGTCTGCTGAGGTCTATGAGTGATCCATTTATTTCTATAATATTTTTTAGTACATGCTCTATAGAGAGATATCTCTTGACCCCGTGGGGACATAAAGAAAGAAAGCATGGACTGTACATTTTAGCCGGTGAGACAGAAAAAAGCAAAGTTATTTATAAGTAGCCTGTATTAAATGGTAATATGTGCTAAGGAGAGAAATACAACAAGGAGCAGAGATACACCTGTAGGGGTGGAGTTGCAAGTTTAGAGGGGCTGTTCATGGAGGGCCTCACCAAGAAGGCAGAAATGGAGGAAAGCCCCCAAGGAGAGGAAAGAGTGAACCAGAAATTATCAGTATTACAGCAGACAAATGAAAAGGGCAAAGGCCCGGAGCAAGATCATGCCTGGTGTGCGGCAGGAAAACTAAGACAGCAAGGAGCCCATTGTGGCCTCAGCTAGTGAGCATGTGAGAGAGGACAGCAGAAGTTTCAGTTAAAGTAGTCACAGAGATGGAATCTTGTGGGCCATTGTAAGGGTAGGATGAGAAGCCCCTGGGCTGACACAGAAGAATGACATTTAAGTAGGAACACTCATCTCTCTCTCTCTCTTCAAGTAAATAAATAAATCTTTAAAAAAAAAAGGGGGGGACGGTGGAGGGGTCAGGGGGTTTTGTCTGGGCCCAGGTTGAGCATCTGACTCTTGGTTTCAGCTCAGGTCATGATCTCAAGGTTGTGAGATGGAGCCCCTCTTTGGGCTCCAGTCTCAGTGGGGAGCCTGCTGCGGAGTCTTTCTCTCCCTTTTCCTCTGCCTGCCTCCCACCCCTTGTGTGTGCACAGGCTCTTTCTCTCACTCTCTCTCTCCTAATAAATAAATCTTTTTAAAAAAATTAAATAGGAACACTCTGAGTGCTGTAACTAGAATAGTTAGAAGGAGTAAAGGATAAAAAGAGAGACATAATGATAAACTATAATATTGCATTTTGTATATATTTGTACACACATACACAATAAGATATATGTGTTACATTTTAGCTCTGTGAAAATGACTTCATTGTGTTCATTCGTGTGTTCCTATACATAATATTCAAAATTAGTAAGCCAAAAGTCACTCCCCCATATTTTTAAAACATAAATCCCTATATACCATAACAGTCCTACAGAGTGAAGCATGGAAGAGACTGATCTGAACCTTCCAGAAGTGGGAGGGCCACAGGGGAAGCAAAGTGTAGGCCCTCTCCAAACTGCACGATGTTTTTAAAATAACAGTTTGATTATTGTAAACCTTGCCTCTTATGCCTTATGTTGTCAAATGAATTGAGTCCGAGTTCATTGGGACCTACCAGGCCTATGGTAGGCATACACCAACCTGATGGAACTCATGGGGGTCCATCCTCACTCCCATTTCTCAGTTTCCTACTCACCAGCCCCCCGGAGTTCTCTAATCCTAAAGCCAGAGTTTTGTTTACCTTCCATGACGCTCTTACTCCTCCCTGGGAGAAAACATATCCGGAATCATAACTGATTGACCTTAGTGACCCAGAATCTAATCCTCTCTCTGATACACACTAAATATCTGTCAACTTGATGTGGTAAGTTTTATCATAATTAAATACATTCGCTTATTTTGAATTTGCACTTAATTCTACAATATAGCTATAAAAATAGTCAAGATTTTGTAATTAGGTTCCGTGTATCTTAAACAGGAAAAAAGCCCTTAGAATGCAGTATTCCTGAATTTAGCAATCCGGAGAGCTGGCTTTTGGAACTACCACTAAACCTAATTTCTAAAGCTGAGGTTTCACATCAGTTAAAGTAGGGGTAAGTTACACTTACCCTATTCTACTGGAAAGCTGTGAGGATAAAATGAGAAAAAGTGGGCAAAATCATTTCGTAAAAAAAAAAAAAGTCCCATATTGATGCTATTAACATAAGTGAAATGGGCCTGATTTTACTTCTTTGAAATCAAAAGGACTTCTTATAATTAGCTGGTATATGTATGAACGTCCTTCGTAATTCATTTAGTATACATTGCCATTAGTTTTTATAGTTGTAATCATGTTTGCTTATGAATTAGGAGAAGAAGTTTCTCTACATGAATTTTTTAAAGCTGGAGGAAAGATAGTTGAATTTTGTGACATCAATAGATAGCTGTTGAGGTTAAACTGTTGTCTTCAGGGGCGCCTGGGTGGCTCAGTCCCTTAAGCCTGGGACTCTTGGTTTCGGCTCAGGTCATGATCCAGCCCTGTTGGGCTCTGTGCTCAGAGCTCATTTGTGAATCAGNCCTCCCCCAACACTCTCCCGCCTGTGCAATTGCTCGCACTCTCTCAGGTAAATAAATAAAATCTTTTAAAAAAATGTTGTCTTCTTAGGCAGTCCTTGTTTTTCAATGGAAAAATCAGTTATTGTAATATGTTTTATATTATTATATGTATTGAAATATCATTTTACATATTAAAAGTGATTTAGAACTTTTGGAATTAAATTCTGCCATCTCATGATATTTGTTATTTATTGAACATCTCTCAAGCCAATGTAAATTATTTGCCAATTTTTCTTTGATATGTAAGAAATAGAATTTTGATACTTCCTATGAAGTAACTTAACACCTACTTCATTTTATTTCTTTAAGATTCTCTCAGGGTGATAAAATGGATATCGGTTTTTTTATTGTTTGAAATGACTATTTTATTTATATCCCTTTGCTCCTCAAATGGTGAAAGAATTTATACATTAAAAGTTCACGATTTTAATTTCAATTATACCATTCGTAACAATGATATAGTATCTTTGGCTCAAAAATAAGCAAATTATTGTTGTAATATTGTAACATAATATTTCTAGTGAGTACCTAGGTCAGGATAAAAGCTCCCTACTTCTTTGTCAAAAGAAACATTCTATTTTCTTATTCAGTAGACTAAGTATATTTACTTTTACCTTTTGCTTTTAAATTTTGTTTGGGAGATTTCTTTTTAGAATTTCCCTTTTCAGAAATATCTTTTTATCTGATTTTACAAATGATTTAAAGTTACAATTCAGTAATCAAAGTTCTGTGCTTTCCATCTGTCAACTAATGTTTGAAATGGAATTTATATGTTAATTCTCAGTGGAACTGATGAGGATGGTGATGATGATGGTATTGCCACTGATGCAGACAGCTCCTGTATTTATTAGAAAACTCCTTTCCTAGAATTAAGTGATGATATATTAGGTTGGAATCTGCTGTCTGAGTAGTGGGATACATTTAAATAACATTTAAAAAAGAACAATGTAGAATATATGAATATTAAAAAAGGTTAAGTCCATAATTAAAGTTAAAATCCTTAATGGTTCACTAGAGATACTTAAAGCAGAGGAGACAACAGTTAATGCAAGCATTTCTCATGTCCAGTTGCATCACATAACCTAGCTTCTAATGTCCATTCAATTAACTATGTATCTTTATATTCGTGAGTGCATTTTGGATTAGTGTGTTACACTCTATTTAATGGTATGAATCTGGTAATACTATTGAATTAGAAAGTCACTTGAAAACATCCATTTTGTTCTCACAAAATGAATTGGGAAATTAAGAAAAGTTTATAAATCACCAATTATCAGGGAAATTCAAATAAAAATTCAAATAAGATGATGACATCACATACCTATCGTTGGATCGGTCCACATGTTATATTCTTGGAATTATTAAAATTTTACTAATCAACCCATATCCTTTTTCCTGTCTTATTCAGACACATTCTGTTTTGGTCCATTTCATATAATATGACTAATTCTAAATACCATAAACTGTAGCCATAGAGTGACCTTAGCATCCATACCAATCCTTCCAGGAAATACTGGACTGTAATACTAGATTATTTTAGAGGTTATAGTGATTAGAAACACAATCCTATCATGATAATCTTCAAGTTGAACCACAAATCACAGCTAACTATATTCCCCTTTTTACCTTTAAAAAGCATGAATTTGCAATAGCCCATTTTGTCTCATATATGATTATTTTTTTCCTTTTTAAAGGCTGAACAGTATTCTACTATATGTATAAACCATGTTTCCTTTATCCATTTATCAATATATTTAGATTATTTCAGTGTTTGACTATTGTGTATATACCTATAATGAGCATGAGAGTGCTACTGTCTCTTTGAGATTCTGATTTCAATTATTTTGGATAAATACCCAGAAATGGGATTGCTAGATCATGTGGTAATTCTGTTTTGAATTTTTAGAAAACGTCATACTGTTTTTCATAACAGTGCACCATTTTACATTCCAACCAATGGAATATAAGTATTCTAATTTCTCTTCCTTTTACCAACGCTTACTGTCTTGATTTTTTGATAATGGCCATTCTAACAGTTGTGATTTTTATTTGAATTTCCTTGATAATTGATGACATTGGGTAAGCCTTCCTACATTATTTTCCCTTACAGCAGTGTGATATTTGCTTATTTTCTGGGAGTGGAGTGGAGAAGAGATGGGAAAGTCAATTAGCTTTTTTTTTCATCCCTAATTGACATTTTTCATCCACCATAAATGGTGCATCCCACAAAAACTTTGTTTGTTCAACAAGATTTTCATTTTTTGCATGTCCAAGTCTTCAAATAAAATTGTCATATAGAGGGATGCCTGGGTGGCTCAGTCGGTTAAGTGTCTGCCTTCTGCTCGCGTCATGATCCCAGGGTCCTGGGATTGAGTCCCTCATTGGTTTCCTTGCTCTGCTGGGTGAGTCTGCTTCTCCCTCTGCCTGCCGCTCCCCTTGCTTGTGTGCTCTCTCTCTCTCTGACAAATAAATAAATAAAATCTTAAGAAAAAATAGTCATTTCGATAATTAATACAATTTTTAAATTAACTTTTTATTATAATTAAAATGGAATTATAAATGTATGTGTCCTTTGTGCTAGATTTTACATATTTGAGCACCATTTATTTAGGTGTGCTTTGAGGTAGGTTTAGTTGGCATAAACTGAATGAGATTTTCTATTTGCTTATACTAGCATTGGCCTAAGAGATAGATGGAGTTCATACTTCTGCACTACCATTAACTAACTGTGTGATATTGGAAGTGATATCAACTCGTTTCACCTTTCTGATGTATTCTATAAGAAATGAAAACTAGAGCATCTGCAAGGATCTTCCTTGCTTTATAACACAAGTCTATAAAATAGTTGTGACCTGCTTTTACAACACATTTTATTTATATGATTCTTTTTCAGTGACCTTTTTATTGTTGGCCATTAATACTGCAAATTATGTGGTTATCTATTTTCTTTGTAAATATCTTTTTTATGATTAGAACTAAATCTGTTTTAGGTCTGAGGGTGTAGAAGTCATTGGTTCTAAATATTTCAGTGTATTCCACCTGGAAAAAAAGAGTGGGTGAGCCCAGACAGTTCAACTACAGTCTTTGATATTTCTTAGATATTTTTTTCTATTTACAATGTTGGGAGAATTTTTTTTATTTTGTAAATTAATTTCATTTGAGAATATACATATGCATGCCATACTTTGCCTATTTTAATTCCTTGTTTTCAAAAAAAGTATGAATGAAAGAAGAAACATGGGAAGTGCATTGCTCAAGACCTCATCCCAAATTAATGATAATTTTAAATACAGAATTCAACTTCTTTAATTATGAGCTATCAAAAAATTTGGCACCTGGGAGGCTCATTTGGTTAAGTGTCTTGTCTCTTGATCTCAGCTCGGGTCTTGATCTCAGGGTTCTGAGTTCAGGCCCCACGTTATATCTATATAAGCTGTATAACATTACTCAAAGAACTCTTATCACTAGTATTATCAAAGCATATACTTTTGCTTAACAAACTGTTTTTATTTATATTGGGCTTTTTTACTCAGTACAAAAATATGCAATAGTTTAAAGCAAAAAAGTAGAAAGTTACCCCAAATCTCATATATATATATTATATATATATAATATATATATATATATAATTTTAATACTACTGAAATTTGGAAGAATATGCATTTATAAAATTTACATTGAATATTCTAATGAGTTTAGTTCTATTATCTTTATACTGTGGAGACAGGATATTGTGATATCTCACATGTTTTAAAATGTAGAGCTTACTAGAATTAAAATTTTGGTATTTTAGTTTGAAAACAGCTTTTAGTTTCAATGGTATTATTAGCACTAGGTACTTCGGCATGCAAGTAAAAATTTTTTTTATTATTTTAGAAAGAGAGAATGGGAGAGGCAGATAGAGAGGGAGAGAATCTCAAGCAGACTCCACACCGAGCCTGGTGCATGGCTTGATCTCACAACCCTGAGAACATGACCTGAGCTGAAACCAAGAGTTGGTCACTTAACCAGCTGAGCCACCCATTTGCACCTGGCATCTAAGTTTAAACCACATTTAATTCAGACTACAAACTGAATGTTCCAACCTCTGAGTTAACCAATCCAGAAACAAATGTGGCAATGCCCAGAGAAGGTAAACTAAATAAGGTATTCCGTGGGGGCCCTGGGGAGCCAACACCAGCCCCAGGAGCCTGAGCAATGACTCCAAAGAGCAGTGAGAGGAGATGTGGGGAATGCAGAGGAGAAAAATTAGATGACATGACTCCTGTGCTTGAATATCTTAGTATATTGTAAGGAAAATTTGTAGATAAGGAAAAACAAAACCAATATGTAAATTTCAGGATCCAAAATATTTGTTCAAATCTTCATATAAAGCTCCAGCTAAAAAATTGCATTTTCATAAATTGTAAACAAGCAGTTGTTTTTTCATTGTGCCATGGTCATAGTCTTCTCCCCCTCACAGAGTAGAAATAATCCGTAACAGTGATCTAGCAATATAATCTCCCTTGAGGAAGCCAACGATGGCAAATTAACCAGTTTGCTGCAGGTCACAACAGCTAGTAAATACCCAAGCTAAATGTGAACACAGTATGATTATGGAGAAGAGAAAGTATCAGCAGTCAGCAGTACACTGGTTCATGAAACACGTTTCTGATAAAGTATTTATCTTTCTGTAACTAGCACATATGCTCCTTATTAAAAGAAGGGCAGATTTTAATTTTTTAATGCTAAATATCAGACACACACACGTTGTTGTATGTGAAAATATTATTAGACTATTGGTTAAAAAACTAAAATGTAACATTTTATCGTAGCCCTTTTTAGCAATTCAGACTACATTCTCAATAAAATGAATTTCAGATTATCTTCCCTTCAGTGTATCTCTAGAGACACTGTCCTAGTCAATGGAAGTTTTTCTGATGCCCTATTCAAGTTGTGAAGCCATTTTATATTTATTTTTCAATTTAATTTTATTTAAATTCAATTAATTACCATATAGTATATTATTAGTTTCAGAGGTAGAGTTCCCTGTCTCATCAGTTGTATATAACACCCATTGCTCATTACATCACATGCCCTTTGAGGTCATTTTAAACTCAACTCATTCAGGTAAACCAGGGAAACAGGGTTCCTGCAAGTCCCTAAGGATACCTCTAGAGTATGGAGAGTGAAGAAGGAGAAAGCAGGCAGAGAGAGACTACCTCAGTGAAAGTCACTCCGGGTTAAATATGTTATGTACTGTGGCTCTAAGTTTTGATCTAACTATGCATTCCATGAGTAAAAATAATAGTAATCATAATGACAGTGACAGAAATGACAATATTATTATGAGATTAGCTCTTCAAAAACATACTTTTCCAACCTTAAGATTTTCTGCTTCTAGATGTGTTTTCTCAGGAAAATACATCTGGGTTTTTAATGTCTTGTCATGATCCAGGGAGTCTCCTTTGTCCTGTAAATAAGCAGGACGCTATTCAAATACTATTTTTTCCCTTTACCAAAGATACCCTTTCTCCACTCTTTTTTTCCCTTCCTGGTTTTCCTTTCTTCCACCATTTTTTCTTTCTTCCTTTCATGTTAATGTATAAATTGGTTAAAGTTCTAAAATATTAAAAAATAACTTTATGAAAGAGTAAAATCCATCTATCTATGTATTTCTCTTATATTAACAGTCTATCTCTTGAAAATGAATGAGTAATTAGTATAACTGATGTGGACAATATATTGGACCCCTTAAACTCACTTGCAGGGTTTGTTCACGATTTAGAAACCCAAGGCAAATGACTATTTCAAATTCTGAGTTTTTGCTAATGCTGCTAATTTATAAAGGACTTTTGAGAGCAAGTGTCAAGATTTAGGAAATTAATCTATAGTCATGGTTAATAATATCAATGGAGAAAAGGTGCAAAACAATAAATTATGATTAATTTATTATATACAGATATTTTTAATTAAGTTTGGCTTTTGTTTTGTTCTGTTACCCTAATGGCATTAGATTTTCATTCCATAGCACACCCACGTCATTGGCTTATGTAAGTTACCCTCACGTGTGTATGTCTGTGTGTGTGTGTGTGTGTGCATATGTATGAGTGTATGGTTTTTGTGTTTGTTCACTTATTAATTCATTTTCTTTTATCTCATTTTCTTTTCCCACTTCCTTCTTCTGTTCATGAACAACTATTATAATTTACAGAATTTCTGTTATTTTTTGTAAAATATATGTTACTTGGTACGAATAGCATTTTCATGTACATCAAATGTATTTCCTATAGACAGATCCTGTTTCTCACTTGGTTTTACTTGGAAAATAGTGTTAAGGTGGAGCCACCTTTTGGTGTTAATGCCTGGCATGGTCTCTTACCTGCACCCTCTGCCCGGTGTTTTCCATCTCGAGCACTTACTATACTCTCATTGTCCCATTTCTCCTGAGACCACGCCCTCCCACAAATAGAGACTCAGCAAGATTTCTGAGTCATAGAGTATACATGTGTTTAATTTCATGATGTTCTGCCACATTGCCCCCCAGAGGGGTGCACTTATCTGCATTCCCATTAAAATAATTTCATGTTTATAAATTGTAAACAAGCAGTTGTTTATTTTCCTGTGACATAGTCATAGCGTTCTCACATCACAGAGTCGGGGTAAAGCTGAATAGCCATCCAGTAAGTATAATCTCCTTTGGAGTCAGGGTCCCCTGATCCTACATTCTGGTCAACACATAGTATTTTCTTGCTTTTAAACTTTTTGCAATACGACGAGAGCTAAGTAGTATGTCATTACTGCTTTAACTTGTACTTTCTAATCACTAATGAGTCTGGGCCTTTTTATATATACTTTTAACATTTTGAAAATTCTTTCTGTCTGAATCATCTTAGTTTTACTAACTGCCAAGATGTTTCTGCTTTTTTCTAGTAGAGTATCTTTTTTTTATTAAATTTTATGCTAGCATACAATATTAGACGCAAGGTGGTGATCACCACGTGAGTCACTAATTGTGTAGTGCCTGCCACTTACTAGGTCCTGAAAAAAATAGTTGTGGAATTGAAAAAAAAAAAAAGTCATGTGCTTTTGTATGTGTTTGGATATACCTGTAAGATTTCACCTGTTAACTCAATAATTTTAGTCATAAGATGTTTGTGATGTAATGGTAAAGATTAAATATAGACAGAGAAATAACATACATGAAATAGTGCGTTACCAAGAATAGCATTTACTAGTTTTGGGAGATATAAAGTTCAGTAATCCCAGAAATTATAAAAACATGTAGTTGAAAATGTTTTATGTTGATTGATTTCTTTTTAATTCAAACATTTAATTCAAACCTGACTATTGTCTTTTTTGGTTTTTAATAACATGTTAAATATAAGATTGTAAACAGCAAATCCTGCCATCAGTTGTTGCACATTCAATAAAAATTCAGGTGATCTTAGTTTTCCTATTAAAAGCTATTAGTATAGGTACTTTATAACGATATAATTGAAACATCATCTGTCCACTGTCAAAGTCGAACAATTCATTAGCATACATGTTGATATAATTGAAATATAAAGAAAATGTAAATGTTTGCTCATAATGTTAAATAATAGATAAAACCGGGCGCCTGGGTGGCACAGCGGTTAAGCCTCTGCTTTCGGCTCAGGGCGTGATCCCGGCATTCTGGGATTGAGCCCCGCATCAGGCTCCTCCACTGGCAGCCTGCTTCTTCCTCTTCCACTCCCCCTGCTTGTGTTCCCTCTCGCTGGCTGTCTCTATCTCTGTCAAATAAATAAATAAAATCTTTAAAAAAAAATAAAAAATAAAAAATAAATAAATAATAGATATAACCATTCATGTGTACACTGTCTTCCAGGAATTATGTCTAAAACAAAGTCAGAGTACAAAGTTATCTTCAGATTGACTCTACTTCCATTCAAGTTTATTGAATGATAAAATACTACTTTAGTGAACCTCAGTGTAGCATGATCATGTTCAACAAATGTTTACATGCATTTTAAAATAGTTTGTAGGATTCTGCAATTAACATTTTTCAAGAACGTTATATTTAAAATCATATCATATTAATTCTCTAAAATTATTAGAGCCTTGTTGTGAATTAATAAGGAGTGATTGGTTATATTCCCTTCGTTATTTTAGTATGGTTCTTGTAGGATTTGTTAGGGATTTGGAGAGGCGATGCATAGGAAAGGTGTTGTTAAGGACTCTGTGCAAGTCATCACATTACCTATAGCACGTGATACTCACCATTAGAACCAAAAATAGAAGGACAAAAGTATTGACAAAATCTTTTGAACCACAGTCCTGCACGAACTCTGGTGGGAATCTGAATGAAGAGAAAAGAAGTTTAGTCTGTGTATCATGGAACAGAACAGATTGTGTAGTTTATGACCTCAGGTGTATTTCTACACAAGATTCTAGTTATGGGTTGTCTTTTTTTCAGCAATTTTATTAACAATTCTAAATAGTTTTCCCTTTGTAATACTAGAAGCGTTTTTTAATTTCATTGGGTAATTACGTTTTGTAAATTTGCTCCTTTATTTTGAGAGGTGAAAAATAAACAAGTTAATCCAAGAGAAGCAGCATGGAGATTATGCAGCTATTTCTTTTCATAGAATATACTCTTGCCCGAAAAGTGACAATGCAATTATAACACTATAATTTATTTCAATTCAGAATCATCTGTACATAAATATACTCTTTATCCTGATTTTTTTAAAAGTGTGTTTTCCTGTGTGCTTTTCCTTTTGTAGTGCTAAGTTTTTCTTTAGTGGTATCATCGTTGTCTCTTATGTAATTTCCTCATTTTATATGTACAACAGCCTGGGATTGTTGAATTAAACCTAAGGGCCATCTGAAGATAAAGTTTTGTTGGAGTAAGTTCTAGAAAAGCTATTTTTGTTTGTGTTTTGTGGACATTTTTATGGACTTCTTTTGCCATTTCACTGTAGTAAAAGAATTTCCCTTACTTGTTTGCAACCAGTAATATGCTTTCCAGTATATATCAAAATCATTAAAACTTTTAAAGATTCAATTATGCCGTGTCAAGAGTTTTCCACTGAAGCCAAAGGTGAGCAATAGGGAGTTTCACATAGGCATCTGTGAAGCTCATTGAAAGCCCAATTGCTCAAGTATTTCTTTTTATATCAATTATAGCCTAGTTATGGCATACAGATATTTTCTTAGGTAAAGCTGGTAGCATTCACAAATATTTGGGCACTATAACTTTGGACAGTTTAGTCTAATTTCTGTCCATTTCACATAGCTGTGTATTAGGACCAGCTGATAAATGCCAAATATGTACTCTTACATGTTTTTGACAGCTCGTATAAAACGGACCAAAGAAACAAAATTTAAAATGTTGAAATATTGTTACTACTTTTTTTAAGTGAAAATCATCTTTCTAGACAGAAAGGAAACATGAAATGCCCCCTAATTAATCCAGCAACATAATTGACGCTATCCAGTGCAAAAAGAAGATGTAGAGTTCTTTGTTGAAACATTATTAAGAATTTCAAAATGGTGCCGGTGAAGCATTAAACCAAGCATAAGCCCTTCTGAGCACAGGGCCTTGTACTACCACACGGGCCACCCGCCCCCCCGGCCCGAAGCTGTCCTCTCTGTAACATGCCTGCTGATTGTGCTCAGGGACATCTTGCAGGAAGTGAAGAAAAAGAAAAAATTCCACGTGGAAATCTGTCTTATCTGAACAAATTGAAGCAATAACAGTTTCTTAAGGGGAGCTTCACAACAAACTCCTAATGAGTTTTTTTCCACCTTTCCCATTCCATAATGGAATATGGAAGCTTATACCCTTCTAGATACTTGTTCCCCATGGGAAAATTATATTGGTGCTTGTAATGGTATTTTTTTTCCTACACAAAATTGGCCTAAGCAATTTATGTTCAATGATATTTTCTTTATTAAAGCAGTGTGAACAAAATGCATGTGTTTGGTAATATTTAATAGGTTTTCAAAAGCAATATTTTGCATGCTGTATTAGACACATTTGATGTGTTCAGGTGAGTGATGAAATCAAACTGCATATGGTTGTGGTATTAATGTTCCAGAGAACTTTGAACTGATGTTCTCTGAAATGGTGTGCCGAGTTGTTTTTTTAAATGTCTTCTATGCCCTATGAACCTAGACTAGAAGTACAACACATTTTTTATTTTATACTTGAATTTGTCTTTTTAGGGATGCAAGTATTGGAGTGGAATGGAATTCCTTTAACTTCTAAAACGTATGAAGAAGTGCAGAGTATCATTAGTCAGCAAAGTGGGGAAGCAGAAATATGTGTAAGACTGTGAGTTTTTCCCCATCTTTTTGTTTCCATTTTTTGGCTATTCATGGCTCTTTTAATTTAAAATTGTTAAGGTGGAACCTTTGCCAGTCAGCAAGATTTTCAGTAATTAGAAAATAAAGTGAATACAAGTTTTATAGATTTCTTGTGTTCAGAATCAAAGTCTAAAGCATAGAAAGAATTGAGCTAATTTTGTGTCTGATTATGTCTGTAGTTCTCCCCTTTCATGCTTTTATTGAAACATGCTTCATTTAAATGAAAGCCTAAACCCATTTAGATTTCATGTCTGTGTATAGTATTTCAAAATGAACTTACATTTAATCCATAAAGATTTCACCTTAAATAATCATTTTTATCAGCTGACTTTTAACAGCATTGCAAATATATATTTGGTTAGAAGGGTGAGCATGCTTGGAAATTGCTTTATATCATTAACCACTTCTCATTTACCTACCGAAAAAAAAAATCAGGGTAGTTGGAAAAAAGGGCCTTTTGTCTCCCGTTTCCTCAATTTCTTTCTTAATTTCTTTGTTTTAATTTTTAGGGATCTCAATATGCTGTCAGACTCTGAAAATCCCCAGCACCTGGAACTTCACGAGCCACCAAAAGCTGGTAGGTAATAGTCATCTTCTTTCAACTGTGGGTAAAGGTAACGACGTAACTGTAAATGTAATTGTTGGGGCAGATGAAGCTGTAGGTGAAGATATAACGACAAGCATAGATAACTGTATGGACAGAAATGTAGTTATAGACCAATAAATGTTTATTTATATGTGTAAATATAAACAAAATCAAAAGCACTACAGCTATGTTTTTAGCATTCTAGGGAAACATAAATTTGCATATTAGACCCATGAAAGAAATTCATACCAAATTCTTGCTGTGTGAGTTTACATTTTTAATTCTTTAAAAATAAATTCATCCTGTGAGAGTAATCCATGGAGCCATTTATTTGGGATTTTATAGAATTTTTAGATAATACTCGATTCTTTTTAGCATAACTGGATTATGGAACAGTCATTCTTGGACCTTTTGATTGCCTTTTTCTTATAAAGAAAAAAAGCAGCATGTAATTTCATAAGGACATGATGAAATAGCCTTAACTCTTTCTGAGCTAACAACTAGAGTCTTATAAATGTAGATCAAATGTTCCATTAAAAAAATCACTTATTTCTTTAACAAATATTTATTGAACATTTATCTGCTATAGCCAGCATTCTAAGAGTCTGGGTCACTGCACTAAAAACAGACCCAGGCCTGTAGAACTTTTCATATATCTGTGTATGTAAATTACCTTGTCATCTAGAACTCGCTAAGTTCTGAGAAATACATAGCCACTTCGTTTTGTTTTAGTGGATAAAGCAAAATCTCCAGGGGTTGACCCTAAGCAGTTGGCAGCAGAACTCCAGAAGGTTTCCCTACAGCAGTCACCACTGGTCGTGTCATCCGTTGTGGAGAAAGGATCTCACGTTCATTCAGGTCCCACATCCGCGGGATCCAGTTCCGTTCCCAGCCCAGGGCAACCAGGGTCCCCCTCCGTGAGCAAAAAGAAACACAGCAGCAGCAAGGTGAGAAGGGACATCTGAGGTACTTATTTTCTCTCTCCTTATTCAGAGAGGACAGGAAATCCAGTATCATTTTCAAGGTGTTTTTCTTGTGATTTCTCATTTGATTGAAACAAAAAACCTTCATTTCTTAATAGATAACTAATCAAACTGTTATGAAGATGATGTATTTCTACATTTCTTAAAATGTTTTAGCAGTTATTATTATGATACCCTTGAACAGTATGTCTAATGGTTCCTATTTCCTGGTTCTTTTTCTTTCTTGTTGTTGCATAAATCTGAGCCTCTTTGCATCTTTTTGGAAACACAAGATATACATTACTTGCATTTGATGATATAAACAAAAGGTATAAAGGACACAGAGATAAAGAGGATTTAGGACAATAAAAAATAAGGAAAACTGTAATATAAAATTGCCACTTTGAATTTGATCCCTAATTCCATACTTATTGGGGAGCCTAGGTGGCTCAGTCGGTTAAGTGTCCAGCTCTTGATTTCAGCTCAGGTCATGAACTCAGGGTCATGAGATCGAGCCCCACGTTGGGCCCTGCACTCCACGGGAATCTGCCTGAGATTCTCTCTCTGCCCCTCACCCCCATGCGTGCATATGTGCGTGGTCTCTCTCAAATAGATAAATCTTAAAAAAAAAAAAAAAAGAAAAGAAATAAGGAAAACCAGTAATATAGAATTGCCATTTTGAATTTTATCCCTAATTCCAAACTAATAAATTTTCCTTTGTTGCAAGTCTTCATTTAAAATAAATGTTTCTAACTACTATTTCCAAGTTACTGGGCTTTTAAAAGAAACAAAGAATTAATTTTTAACCTTATAAAAGCAGATGAAATGTAGACAGTTTGTAGTTTTTCCCCATAGATTTGATTCTTGTGGTCAGTAAATATATTGGAAAAAATATTCTTTTGTTTAAACATGAATAAAGATTTCTTTTTACAGTAAGATATATGGGAGGGACAGGCTATGCCTGGGTCAACTGACTGGGCTTCAGAAAACAAAGTTGTTTTACAAAGTATAAAAACACCGCAGATGTCTCCAGGTGTCCCCCCAAATCCATTTTATTCAGAAAAAGACAACAAAGTTAGGATGATCTTAATCATTGCATCATTTAATAACTTGTCCCAAACTAAATATAGCAGGGCTTCTCGAAGCCTAATTTCAAGAATAGTTAGATTCAATTTCAAAACAAGTTTTAGCACAACTGTATTTTACCACATGCAATTGTATGTTAGTTTTTGAGAATTACCTCATGGAGGTTCCCTGTCTCTTAAATTACAGACTGATATTTATCATTCCTTTCTTAATGACTCCAGGTAGAAGGCCTCAAGACATGACAAACTCTACTAGCCAAGTTTCAAAACCAAGCACATTATAATTCTACAAGTTTCTCATCCAGTGTTTTTTATTTCAGCAACTAACATCACCATCCTTCCAGGAAATTAAGTACAAATTTAAGACCACCATTGCTCCTTTTTTTCCTTCATTCACAATGTCTGTTCAGTCACTGAATCTTGATCCTGAGAATTCTAATTTTCTAATAAGGCTGTAGGGATTTTCTGTCTTCTCTGAACTCAACACTTTTCTTTAGTAAAGCATTATATTTTTCCCCAACATTATTACACTCACTACTGGTAACTCCACTCACCAGCCTCTCTTCCTTCCTCTTAAATTACCCTCCAACTGTCTGATTTGTGCAGAGGGATCTGATTGGGTCACTATCCTGTTTCAAAAAAGTATCCCTGCTCCCTGGAAAGTTGGCTGCCTCACCTCTGCCTACTACCCTATCCTGCTCAGTCATAAAGGGCTTGGTCAGTGGTTTTCCTTGGGAGATTATTACAGTAAGCCTAACGTCCAATCTTTACGATAGCCTTGCTAATAAGTACTCTATGTGTTAGGGTTTCCAACACATTCCTACTTTCCACGGACATTTTTGGATGGCACCTCATGTCAGGTGTCACACTTTGTACAAGATAAAAGATGGATAAAATCCCTTCCCTGCAGACGGGGTAGACCAGTAATTCTTAAAGTATGATCCCAGTAACAGCATTGGCAACATCTAGAAACATGTTAAAAATGCAAATTCTTGGTTCCACCCTATGCCTTCTGAATTAGAAACTATAGAGATAGGACCAAGCAACCAGGGTTTTAATAAGTTCTCCAAGTGCTGATCTAATTACAATGAACAATGATATGTAAACTAATTCAATGAAGGTATATAATGTTGGATGTCATTAAGAAATACAGTGAAGGCATGAAGAGTGAGGTTAAGAAAGCTGTTGTTTAGTTAATGAACTGATTCGGTAAAGGGGATAAAGGGACCAACCTTCCAAGTAGAGAGTGCAACATGAAAAAAACATCTCAGAAACAGAAATTGCCTGCCTAGAACATAGGTGTACAAAAAAATACAGGGGTAAGAAACAAAGGAGAAGCCTAGATGGTTGTAAATTAGAGGATATTATGTGCTGTGCCTGGCTTTTACACTGCAATCTGCAGGAAATGAAGAGCCAGTGATAAGCTGTAAGCAAAAATGAAATAAGAATAACAGGAGGCCTTTGTCCACGAAATCTTTCCATAGTCCAATCCTGCCTTAAAATCAGAAGGTATCCTTTTTTGTTTTCTCCTCCCTCTAAATTGCCCCATGCTTTATATATCTCTTAAGACAATTTGCATATTTTTTAAAGATTTTATTTATTTATTTGAGGGAGAGAAAGATAGCACAGGCAGAGGGGAGAGGGAGAAAAAGGCTCCCCACTGAGCAGGAAGCCTGATGCAGGTCTCAATCCCAGGACCCCGGGATCATGACCTGAGCCAAAGGCAGACACTTAACTGACTGAGCCGCCCAGGCACCCCAACAATTTGTACCTTGATTGTAGCTACTAGTTTCCTTTTTTTATCCTTCCAAATAGGCTGCAAGCTCCTTAAGAACCAAAACCCCTTTCTTACTTTCTTTATGCTTTTTAAGCACAGTAGAGGAGCTTACACACTTGTGAGTCTCTATAATATTATGGAGGTGCAAAATTTGATTTTTTGTAATACATAAACTGTTTTGGCGATGATTAGAAGATGAAAACAAGTATAATAGGGCAAACATCAAGGAAATGATACTGACATGTTTTATGATATGCAGTAATTCTTTGCCATGCCAAGAATGCGGCCTATGTGGTTTTACTGTATTTTTGCTGGAATAAAAATTTATAGAACAGTATTATCCATAATGATAGTTACATGTGACAATCGAGCCCTTGAAATGTGGCTAGTCTGAATTGAGATACACTATAAAAGTGAATTAATGCCAAATTATCAAGACTTAGTATGAAAAAAAGAACATAAATTATCTCCTTAACAATTTTGATATTGATTTTCATGATGTAATTAGACTATATTGGGTTATATAAAACATTATTAAAAACTAATTTCACTGGCTGATTCTTAAATTTTTAATGTAACTACTAGAATATTTAAAATTACCTATGGTCTCATATTCTACTCTTCAGTGATGACATACAGATTACTTAACTCTTACCATTAGTAATAACAATAATCAAATCTAATCACTTTTGGGATGTATGTGTATATAATATTACACGTACATTTTTAATTGAAATATATAGTCACTAGATGCTAACACTCTTGAAGAAAGAGATTGTTACTCATTTATCTTTTGGGGCATTTATCTCTAACAGCTCATATAGTTTCTTCAAACATTTTTTTGAGTGAATGAATGAATGAATAAATAAATTTAATGATATTTCTTGGCTATCAACATTTAGTATTCATAAAAGGCAATACATTTTTTCATTCGTTCTCCAAATCCTGCAATGTTAAAGAATTTATATTGAGGAATTATGGAAATATTGAGTGATGGTCTGAAACTTACATATCCCTGAGTCAGGTAATATGTCCACATATGTCATTTGTTCTTCAGATAATTTATAGAATTATGGTTTTAACTTCTTTGTGTTTTCATTAGGTATGAGACTGGGTATTAAAATACAAAACATTTAGGTAATGGAATGTATTAAAACTAAAATATTTTAAATATAGTTAGCATAATTATACATTTGGATGCTTAGAACACCATCTAGTAAACATTCTAAATGATTATTCATAAGTAATTATTAATCTGTTAATACTCAAAATGATTTCTTCTGAGTAGACGTAGGTAAAATATGAATCAAAATTATTTAAATGCATGTTTACATTATATAAGCTATGTATATGACTATTTTAAATGATTATTTTGCTTAAACTAATTCAATACGAATTTTTATCTTGGAGATTTTTATGTTACCACTTCAAGCTGTTTTGTCTATGAAATTCTAACCAAACTTCTTCATTTTATCTTTAAAGTTTGAATGATTTCTTTCAAGTCATGGTATGAATAAATGATTCAATTAAAGTACTTATTAGTTTTAAATGTCTTACGAAGTAAGTCATTGGTTTCCCAAACTTTGCTGGTCAGAGCACCCTGAACCCCTCAGTAATTTTTTTTTTCATGGCTCTCTTACAGCCAAAGATATACCTAAGGCAGTTTTATTTATTAAATAATTAGTATTTATATCCTAATATCTAAGGAACTATTGGGAAAAATGATACATATAAAATGAGCTATAAGTTGGCTAATTAAATTGAAATAAAAAATAATGTCTTTGTTTCATTGTTAATAATTAGATTAAATTTCATTGTGATATGTGCAGTTGATGGACATTGCACAACTACTCAAGCCATGAAATCTTCTACACTCAGCTCACTGATTTTCTTGAAGTACATTTTTTATCACCACAATAATTAAAAACCAACCTCACAAAGATAGGACATCATTGAAAGGAAAGTAGTTGGCTCTAATCTTGAAAGATAACTACCCAGAGCTCATCGTTTGCTCAGTGTCCAACAGATATTGATCTTTTTCCTTCCGTAATTTAAAATATCCCTCTCCACACTTTTGAGTTTACTGCCACACCCCAGAACAATTAAAAAATGGTCCGTAAGTTTATTCTCTGCACGAAATCTAGTTATGATTGACATGCTTAAACGTCAGATGAGCTACAACTGTCAAAAAGAGATCAAAACAAAATAAGGTACCAAAAATCATTTAGCTTTGTGTTTTGTGAGGATTTTTTGGTCTTATTTTTTACTTTTATGTGCATTATTCTCATTTTCCTCATTGGAATGCAAAGATAACTGGTTTTAGGAAATTCCCTATCTTTAATCAAGATACAAATAGTTTCAGAAACTTCTATAGTCCTTCCTTTTCTCAATTCAGTTTGCTTTTATTTAAATTTAAACAGTAAAATAATTAACTAGCAGCTTACCCTTTGCAGCCAGAGCATGGTTTCAGTATTAACAAATGGGCATTCTCGGGGCGCCTGGGTAGCGCAGTTGTTAAGCGTCTGCCTTCAGCTCAGGGCGTGATCCCCGCGTTCTGGGATGGAGTCCCACATCGGGCTCCTCTGCTGGGACCCTGCTTCCTCCTCTCCCACTCTCCTGCTGTGTTCCCTCTCTCGCTGGCTGTCTCTCTGTCACATAAATAAAAAAATAAAATCTTAAAAAAAAAAAAAAAACAAAACAAATGGGCATTCTTTAAAATGACCTGAATAAATAAAGGATACATGGCTTGGAAAATTTAATCTCCACTCTATAATTTTACCAAAGATTATATTATTTTTATTCCATAGTTATTTCATAAAACAAGACCTGGAATAAGCTATCTTCTTTGGATTTCCCTCATTGATAGAATAAAAATATAAAGGAAAAGGCAACAACAAGTATATCCACCTAAATATTAGGGATCTTTCCTTTTTTGGTTAATTATTAAAACAAGGCCAATATTATGCACATGTAGACAGGGCCTTATTTTGGGGGATAGCAGGGTCGCCTCCATTTTAGTAAATATTTCCCAGTGTGGATGCCCCATTACCTGAAACTGTATTATAGATCTGGAGTCAGGGACATCATCTCCATGTGCACAAATACTGCATTGAAATGTAACAAGTTGGCTGTCAGCAATCAGTCATTTTTTTTAGCATTATCAACCAGTTTACCAGGTCACATTCCTAACTTTCCTTAAGGCTTTACTGACATAAGGAACTTATTAAGGAAGTGAGAACTTACATAGAATAGGCTAGAACTTTAATTAAGGAATGTGAAATATTAAGATATGATTCCCTGTGTACTTCACTCTAGAACGGAGCAGGGAGGGGTTGAGCAGCCGTTGAAGGAGCACAAGGATGGACTTCTCTAACCTCTGTGCTCCTAGGCAGTCTTTGTCTAAAAATAGTATCTTTTTTCATTTCTCTATAGATCCTTGAAACCTGTAAATAATTAAATTGAGTACTTTAAACCAAAGTAACAATAAGTAACTGAAATCTGCAGTCCTACAGGTATAAAATTATAGCTTCAAAACAGGCTGAGGAAAATGAAAAAATAGATTTATGTATCTGTAAAATTAAATACATATTGAGAAGGAGAGTTAGACCCCATAATCTGAAGCAGCCAAATGGATGAAATGTATTTTCCAGGCAGTGTGCTCTGACCAAATAGAAATTAATTCCAGAAGGAAGTTGAAATGATAAATTTTATGAAGGGCTTATCCATTAACACAATATACGTTTTTAATATTGCAGCCTACTGATGCCACAAAGGTTGTCTCTCATCCGATTACGGGGGAAATTCAGGTATGAAAGTTTTTAAAAAATCATCATTGTACTATCTTCGTTGGCTGTTTTTCCCCCCCACCGTGGTCTGTTGAAATTGTAAACACTGTTAGGACCTTTCCTGTTTTAGATGTGTTATATATTACATTGACAGATGTGTGAAGGAAAAATACAACTTTATAGAATAGCGTTTTAGTACAAATATATAGTTTATAAAATCTAATGATATGTATGGAATTCTATAATTTGATATGTGTCTCGTGCCTTAGCAGTATCAGTACGTTTTATGTCTCAGTTTATACTTGTCAAATGTGTTTCAAACATGACAGATTCTTCTGGAAATGTGAAGGTTCTTCTTTAAGAGTTTCATGAGTCCAATGTTATCCTCTTTTCTTCCTCCTATCAACAATTGTTATATCATTGCTGAACATTTCTTCAGGAGTAGTGTTTTTCACACCAGGGGTCACAACCAGTTTGTAATTCACAAAATCAACTTGGGGGATATTGATCAGGAAAATGGAAGAAAAATAGTACAAATCACTCTCTTTTTTACTTCTATAAATGTGTGTTTCTATGTGTGTATTATATCATAACTATTTCTTACCGTGGGTCATGGTCAGAAATGTTTAAAAAGCTGTGCTTTAGATAATACCAAAAAATAATTCAGGATAGATAAGAAAAGTCCCATAGAAATAAGTAACACAATGTAAAATAATAAATATTTGGAGATAGCACTTTTCAGATAAGGGGAAGAGAACAGTGTCTTAGAGCTGTGTCTCCAACATAGGCTAGAGGAAGTTTTCATGAACGACTTCACAAAGGACAGCAGACTTGAACTAATTTGAGGTTAAGCACTGACAAAGGCGGACTATGTTCCTGGAAGAAGAAATGCTTTAAGGAAAGTTTCTGCTGCCAGAGAGCAATAAACGGCAGGGATCAGCCTTGCTGCCGTGAAATGTTCCTATACAGATAAGTTGAAACTAAATGAAAAAGAACCTTGAACACAAGCTAAGGGGTGTTAGCCACTACACTAGGGTGATCAGTAAAGATTTTGGAGTAAGGGAGAGACTAACGGAAGGGAATATATAGTTAGATTTCATACAGCAGTGGCGTCCAGGAAATACAAAGGGGGGAACACAAACGCAAAGAAAGCAATGAAGTGATGATCTGGGCGCACGGCGATTAAAGCAGAAGCAGAGTGTGAGTCTGGAATCAGAAGAGGTGCCAACTGCAGGCACCTCACTGAGGAGGCTCCAGCGGCCCCGGAGCCTAGAACCTTCCATGCTGCACACCTTGCACCCTCACTGCTCCTTCCCCCTTTCAAGACAGCCAGACCGGATTCTTGTTGATTTCAGGAGCAGCCAAGAAAATGGTAGATTTGCTGATTTGCTGATTCCTAGATTTTTGTTTTTCTCTCTCTCTCATTTTTTTTCTCAATGTCTTTCCCACGGACCAGTGTTTGCTATGTTTCTTTTTGGCTTGGTGTTGTTTTTTTCTTCTTTCATTTTCCTTTGAGGAGTAATATTTACTTCTATAGCAGAAATTTACTCTGATAATATTCTTTCTTAATTCTTAGATTGTTTTCTTTTTTAATATTTTCTCACGACAGCAATTTCTAGCTTATTTATTTATTTATTTTCTTGTAGCAAAACCTTTTTGCAAATGCAACCCTATGTGGAAACCCAAATTAATGAATCCGCCAGCACTGGGGGAGCTCAGGGTGGAAGGTTACTGGGGACGTTTCATTCTGTCCCAGAAGTAACATCTGAGCAACCCTGAGTGTCTTCTAAAGCACTGCAGGATCAACACTGAAAAGCACTTTCTAAGAAGGGTAGCCTGCAAGTTTTCATTTCAATAAAAAATGGTTTTGGTGCCTCACTGGATAAAATTGGACATTAAGGCTGGCGAAGAAAAGACTAGACGGGGAATAATTTCTCCTGAACAATTTGGAAGCTGTTCTAAATCTCAGTGAGATTAATTGCAGAATAATTCCATTTTGGGGTGTCCCGTTAGAGTACACAAGCACTGCAGTTCGAAACTTCCCATTTTTTGTCTTCCTTCGCGGCACTTTGTTTTATACGTCACATTGCTGTCATGATGATCAGACAAACTGAGCTTTTCTGTGTTGAGAAAATCAACGGAAGATTCCTTTTCTGCCAGAAAAATATAACCAGATGAAAATTATGCTAAAAGTAGGAATTATTTTAATTATCAGATTTTAAATAAAGTTTGGCTTCTCTACATTATCCCATTCTCAACATGAACACAACATACCTGTTTCATATGATTATAAAAAAAAAAGGTTAGTATTTTTATTTATGGATTTTTTCTTCTGAAATATAGATCCGTTCCTTTCTGTTATTTGATAAACAAAAGCAACATCAGGCAAAATTAAGGCTTATTCAAAATGATGCCATAAGAATATTTAAATTTTGAAGGAGAAAAATTAGTTAACTCCATTATCTTGAATTATGCAGGCTTCGCAAATATTTATTTGAATTGTTAATCTTTTCCTATTCAGTGGCAGTTGTGCAACAGCCATTAAACATGTAGGAGGCAGGGCCTCTGCTTCCCTCTTCAGCATCTAAAATTAAAGAACAGGATCTTATTATCTTAAACTCTGAGTCTATTAGAAAAGCAGGCACAGAAAAAAACTATTGATTATAATATAATATATAATATAATATAATATAGAAAGAGATACAATCCACATGTTCTTAAAGAGTCTTACATTTCAGACTAACAGCTCTATCTTTAAATAATGATTCTACCTACTGCTAATTATTTGGTAAAATGCAAAAGACATTTTCTAATAAATTCATCAATTGACTTATTTTCAAAATCCTACTAATTGTATTCATGAACACTACCAACATTTATTATTATTCTAAGAGTATAAATTTTGTTTAAAAATGTAACTAGCAATTCACTGCATGATTTTTCTTCTAAATGAATTTTAGACAGGCCAGAACTTTAACCATGGAAAGAATGAACAGCACATTTACTAGTAATTAGCATGTGCCTGGGAGCTCTCAATTAAATTAGACATACGCTAGTCTGTTCAGTTTCAAGTAAAATGGAAATGAAGGTTGATGCACCTTATGACACTAAAGAAAAGGTACTGGTGAGTTATTGAATAATTATGTATTATAAATTTCTTAAAACAACAACAAAAAATATTCATGGAATATTTTGATGTTCTTTTAAGCTTCAAATCAACTATGATCTTGGAAATCTCATAATCCATATTCTCCAAGCAAGAAACCTTGTCCCTCGAGACAACAATGGTTACTCGGACCCCTTTGTTAAAGTGTACCTTCTTCCTGGGAGAGGGTAAGTAAAAAAGCAGTGTCTTCTAAGTATCACATTGCATGGATTAAAAAAAATAACATTAGGGTTTCTAGTCTCCAATTTGAGAGCGTTTAATATCTGATCCGCAGTTTTATTCACATGTCATATTTATTTATTTCCAACTATTAGATAAGGTTGAAATAAAAATTTGGAATGAAGCCCCGAAGCATCCCAGGAGAGCCTTGATCATACTAAATCCTGTCTTGATGACAACATGTTAGTCTTTTGAATCTAGAAACCACTATAACCAATCAGATGGACTGTGAAATCATTTAAGAAATTGTGGCAGTTTTAGAGAATTAGCTTTACCTTCCCACGTTCATTTGCAAAACCAATGTTCAAGGTCTTGTAAATCACTGTTTTGTCTTATAGGACATCATTATCTAGCTTGTTACACGTTCATTAAGTGACTTATTGATGTCTCCTTATTTATATGTGTATTTTCAAATCAATGTTTTAAAAATTATAAAATAAGAAAAAGAAGAGTAATATTTGAAGTGTTAAATATAAAAAAAATGTTTCTTAAGTATGGTAAACATTTGGTAAATAAATGAAAAATATCTCTGAATCTCGCGTGATATACAAACTGTTCATATAAAGCAAGTCCTCTTGGAGATGTTTAATTTTCACATGATAAATGCAAATTGCTACGTTCTGACATATAAATCAGTACTCAAGGATGGTTTCAAACAGTGATTTGGACCCAACAGATCTTTATACCTTATCTGAACAACCCAAATTAGCATGATGGAGCCATAAATAATCAATAATTGGAGATATAACAAAAAGAATTTGGGGCTGGTAATTTGAAGGCTCTGGTTTTATTTTTATTCATTTTTCATTTAACTTGAGGAGTGACATTTGAATATTACTTTGTACTTGAAAATTTTGAATTGTCCCATGTGAGTATAAAGAATAGTATAATGACCCGCCACACACTCATTAATTACTCAGCTTCAACTTTGTTACTTCCTAGTCAATCATGTCTCATATTTACCTTCATATACTCCCTCTATACAGATTATTTTAAAATAGATCAAAAATGAATGATGTACTATATGTTGGCTAATTGAAATCAAATTAAAAAATAGATCTCAACTCGTAACTTTTTTCTGCAAATATTTTACTGTATAGTCCTAAAAGATAACTCCTTTAAAGCAATCATAATACCACTTACAACCGTTGTAATTTTAAAATGTTTAAATAATTCCTTAATTTCCCCAAATGCCTTGTAATAATTTCCTATTTGGTGTGAAGACCTAATTGATATTTGTAGAACAGTCTTCCCATCAATAGTAGAATATGTATTCCTTTCAAGCGCACCCGAAACAGTCAACAAGATAAACTGTATCGTGGGCCATAAAACAAACCTCAGAAAATTTAAAAGCACTGAAATCACTTCTGTGAGTATAGTTGGTTTGTTTGAACAGGATCCAAATTATTATACGTTACCTTTGAATCTGCTGTTTGTTGACTAATTACATCACCACCGGCAGATCACCATTTCTTTTGAGATTAATTTTTCTTGTTAATATTGACAGAGCCAAGGAAGCAGAGCCAAAAGTTTTGTCTGTCAGGAAATCAAATAATACTCAGAAAATAATTTGAAAATTTCCAGGTGTTATATCAAATTAACTATACAGTCTTTAATTTTATCCTAATAATTTTACTTAGAAATTCAGAATGGCTGGTTTTGCGATTCTAGTTTTAATTCATTGAGTTTAATTTATAGGGCTCATCAGTATAGCACAGGAAAGGGGAGTTTTCATTTTACGTTCATTTAAATCTTTAGTCATTGCAACTGCAATTTGGCTACCTTTTTTTAATATGAGTATAACAACAAATGATAACTTCATTCTGCCTTTGATTGGGTCATTAGACCTTCAGTGTTATTTAATGACAATATTATGGGACAAGAAGAAATCACTGCCAAAGGTATATCCCTAATTAGCATTTGCTAATGAATAAATAAAAATAAAGCAGCATCTTTTACTTTCTGTCTTCTCTAATAATATCCTGGAGAATATCACCTTTTATGCTATATGAGAGTCCCTATCTTTTATTTATTACAGAATGTGTTTCAATTAGACTATTACATATTTGAATAACCTGAAAGGACAGGCAGATAACAGGAATATGTCAGTCATTCTGAGGTGAGTAACAGGAAAGGAAGGAACTATAGTGAAATAAAGAGTGAGTTTCCCACGTATTTTGTCAGACAAAACATGACTGCTGGAAGGGATTTGCCCCAAAGGGAGCTAATCAACCACCCCTATTCATGAACCTTTCCTTAAATTACTCCTAAGGATGAAAGTGGCCAAGGCATTTGGCTGTTATGTGGCTTAGAGCTGTTATTTTCACTGTAGTTTTAAGACTCTTTTTCTGCCTCATGTTTATTTATACGTTATGGTGTAACTCCTCCAGTTATTATTCTCGTATTTTCTTCCTTATTTCTGTTCCTAACTTTTTTCTTCCTGTCTTTCCAACTTGCCTGTTGTATCCTTCACTCTCGCTCTCGGAATCAATGCAGTCAAGTCATGGTTGTCCAGAATGCAAGGTAGAGTTGGTTCTCTTTTAGTGTCAAGCTATGCTGTAATGTCTAGTTTTATTTTTTGCCTATTTGTGTACATTCACCTGCAGTTTGACTTGGGTTGTAATCCGCATCTTTTTACATGTTGGTACCTGTTGAATTAGGCTACCGGCAAACTGCTCTGATTACAACATTACTGAACAGGTTTAGCAGATGTGTGCCATAGAACATTGAAAAGTAGAAAGTAGTTCTCTAGTCTTTTTCCCTTACTTAGACCTGATATTGAAACTTTTCCATGCTGCTATGCTTTCTGCACCACAAAACACTACCATCATCTGCCTGCTCTAGCACATTGGAAACAACGTAAGAGCATCCTCCTTTCTTTGCCAATAGTAGGAAACTGTTTTTTATAGAGCTCATACGTGGTACATCATCACATGGTCAGCTAAGGGTATCTTTTAGATACATATCTAAGAGCATTCTTTTCTCATTACATTATATATTAAACATGTTATTTGGTTGAGGAGGTGAATCTTGTACCGTCTGTAGCAATGGGGTGATGAGAATTTTAATCCCACCCAGAATATTAATGGTACAGGTGTGGTTTTGTCTGCAACATTAACATTTGACATTTTTACTAATCCTGAAGAGCTGTTGACCAAAAGAGGTTGTTTCTGATTTTGAAAGGCATAGATACTTAAATATTGTAAAGAATAGGATTAGTCACCACTCCCTTTCTAGTGGCCAGAAACTTTGTTTCCTTGCACACATAATCATGGTAAATCCAATACTGTGACAGGTTGCTTGTTTTGACTAATTCACTCATCTCAGGACAGCCTCCAAATCTCTCATCCAGATCGGTCTCACACCGATATGCAAAATTAGTTCGGTTTAGTTAGTGTCATTTTAGAACAGAATTATCAGTCACTTTATTCAGAACCTCCCTATCCTTTATCTAGAGAAACTGGGGGGAAATTGTCAGAATGACAATACTTGTCAGTATTTAATTTAGGAGAGAGCATGTTTTGTAAATGGAAACAATGGTTGAAACAGTCTGGGATGTGCTAGTTACAATTTCGAAGATCTAGAAGTCACTTTCTCATCCTGTGTTTCATCTAGAAGTCAGTTCCATCATCTCTTTGAGAACTGTCATTGCAATAAAGAATAATAATGACAAGGTACTAACATTGTAATTTTGGCTGAGGAGGCCAGTGAATAAAATCGTAAGGAACTTGTGTTTGAATTTCAGCCCTGCTTCTTAGAAGTTGTGAGGTTTCTCTAAAACGATTTCCTCTTTTACTAAATAAGAATAATACTAACACGCCTCCCAGGTTTTTTGTAAAACACACAGGGTAATACCCCAAAAGTGATAAGCATAATGTCTGGCAAATAATAAGCTTTCAATAAATGGCACCTGATATTAGTGTCAATATTATGTACAATTACACTCTCTTAGAATATACCATTTAGAATTTTCCTAAGCAACTCGAAAACTGGCCTTAAATTGTTGTGATATATGCATATATACAAATACATATAATTTATATACAGGAAATATATATATATTTAAATTGAGGGGATAAACTTTAGATTGCAGGGTAGACTGTAAGGAAGACAGCCTAGACACTTCAGCTTATGGAGCCTGCAATCAAGAAAGTTGTTGGAATATTCTTTTTTTATGATTGGCTACATCAAGTCGCCAGTGGTCAATTATTCGTACAAAAAAGAGATGCAGAATGCTTGGGCTATAGAATTATACAAAATTATTATCAACACCAAATAGGAAACCAAACAACTTTGTTTTCTTTAATAATAAACTGTAATACATTTGTCATTCTTACCATTAAAAAAAAGAAGAAGAAAGTCCTGTTAATTGATAAGAATTTCACTGGTCCAATTTTCTCATCTCCTCTCATTTCCTCTTCCCACCCTCTGATCAATATACTCAGAAGCTCTGAAAGCCCAATTGTCAGCCCCAAGATGAGGGAAGCAAGAGTGCATGAACTCAGTACTTGTCCCTGACTAACTAAGAAATGGAAATGAGCATATCTGAAGGATCTCATTCTGGTTTTCTCTCATTACACTGTTTGACAAAGTGCAGGCTTTTTCCCATGAATATGATTTCGCTATGATTGAAGCTGCTTTTCATTATCATGATACCTGAAAGTTCAGTTCCAGCCTGGACTTTCTCTAAAACTCCTTGTTAGCATAGCAGGACCTCTATACAGCAGGTACCGGTGCTGTGTGTATTTACAATTCAAAGGCCAAAGCTTTTTTCATTTCAATAGACTTTAACAGGGGGAAAAAAATAGAAGCATATTTTAAGCATCCATCCAATCAATATTTCTTTAGCACAGACTGTTCTAGACACTGTGTGAGGTGCCGAGGGTAGAACTCATAAATGGCTGCAGGCTCTGACTTCAGTGATGCGCCAAGAACACACTACTGCTCAGAACAATAGGGCTTATAAAACGGGTATGATCTGAGCTACTTTCCAAATTAAAGGAAAATCCTTAGAGGAGTAATTAAAATTAAATTATGTGTGTGTGTGTGTGTGTGTGTGTGTGTGTGTGTGTGTGTGTGTAATTTCCAATAAAGGAAAACCAAATAAATGAAAAGCTTCAATATTTTAGACAATTCTGTGAAAGCAAAATACGAAGAAGCCATCATATTCCATTCATCTTTCTTTCTCTTTTTTTGAAATTAAAAAGAGAAACTCAGAGAACTCTTTTTCTGCTAGTGTAGGGGAGAATAATTGAATTTCAAGTATCTTTTTCTGTCTGTTTTAAAAGCGTATCTACTCATGAGAAAGTAACTGGTCAATCATTAAAAAAAAATGAAAGAGAAAAGAAGTTAGTCAAAACTTCAAGGAGATGAAGGTCAATTTTTTTTTTATTAGCACCATGCCCCATATTGATTAATTGACTTTTTATTTTCCCTTATTAAAAAATTTCTCTGATTATTAGATACGGCCTAATTGTCCTAATATAATATCATTATTGCAATCTCCTCATGAGGGAATATAGTGTGTTTTCCAGACAAAGAAGGGAAAGGAAAATGAGCTCCTAATTTATGCTCACATTTAAAAATCCCACTGCTTACCTGGTCATCTTCAACTTGTCAATCCAGATTTTGATGTGGCTTGAGAAGTGCAGACAGTTTTCAATTGTGTAAAGTGGCAGTACAGCCCATTGGGATCATTTTCAAGACGGTCAGTTCGTGGTAGTTACAAAGCAAGTGTTATTGAAGGAATGGCTTTGGGCGACCCTCTCTGGGTCATAAAATTCAAGTCCAAAAAAAACCTGCAAAGGATTGCATTATTGTTTACACAGCTCCACCAGAATAGTGAAGGCAAGTTGTGTGTTCCTACATTAATCCTAAAGGCAATGGACACCTTGAGTCTGGAGAGAACTGAAGAATCAAACTCACTAATAACATAAAATTTCCCCCAATTGTGGTTATTTCTGAGTGTACCTGGGCTAGAATAAATATTTATAATAATTATCCTTCATTCCACAACACTCTTTTAGGATATACTATTCAGAATTTGCCTAAACAACTCTAGCACTGACCTAATTTTTTATGATATATGTGTATATATATATATATATATACACACACACACACACATTGTATATAATTTGTATTACATAGGAAAATTATGTATTTAGGAAATTATATATTTAAATTGAAATTTAGAATTATATATTTAAATTGAAGTGAAGAAATTTAGATCGTATGGTAAAGAAGACAAACTAGATACTTCAGCTAATAAAGCCTGAAATTAAGAAATTGTTGGATTGGGGCGCCTGGGTGGCACAGCGGTTAAGCGTCTGCCTTCGGCTCAGGGCGTGATCCCGGCGTTATGGGATCGAGTCCCACATCAGGCTCCTCCGCTATGAGCCTGCTTCTTCCTCTCCCACTCCCCCTGCTTGTGTTCCCTCTCTCGCTGGCTGTCTCTATCTCTGTCAAATAAATAAATAAAATCTTNCTTTAAAAAAAAAAAAAGAAATTGTTGGATTAGTCACATTTTGTTGAGCCTAATCATTGAGTTCATACAGCATACGTTTAAGGGTAACCAATCAGTTTCCCTATGTTTGAATCATGGTTCTACCAGTTAATAACTATGCAGCCTTTGCAACATGCCTTAATTCACTGAGTTTCATTTTTTTCCATCTTGTCTTATAGAATTGCCATGAGATTAAGTGAGTTAACACGTAAGAAGCATTTAGAACTCTGCCTGGGAAAAACTAAGCTTTTAATGAATGTTAGCTGTTTTTATTTTAATGTGCTTACTTTATAATTGCTTTTCATACATGAATTAAGAACTTTTGCTAAATGTATAAGTGGAAAATATGAATAAAATATGCAGGTGAAAAATTATAATAACAATTATTCATAGATTCAGAAAAGATGAAGAATAATAAATTCTTTGGAAGACATTTAAATAATACAGACTATTTTCATATATATTGACATAGCTAGGATTTTAGTGAAAGTAGTTGAGTTGCATTTGACATTAATTCCCGTCTTTTTAAAAAGTTATGCATTTAATTTTTCAGCATTGGAAAAAATAATTTCCTACTATTCCACTGTATTATGAGTCTTATCCTTATGTTTCCCCACGATCTCATTACCTTAGTAACAAAGTCCAAAACAATTAGAAGTCTTTAAACTTCTACTGCCATGTGTTTTTCTTCTAAGTGTACCTGCCTAGAGAAATAGCCATGGATTCTGAAGTAGACACCAAGGCTTGCTATTATCTTGAAAGTGGTCACACCCATTCTTCCTATGTCACCATAAAAAAAAATAAAATAAAAAATAAGATATAAAGAAACATAGTTTACCAAAGTTATTTTGAATTTGTATTATAAAATATTTCAAAATCACTGAAAATTATAGAAAATAACTAACAAATACCTGTGTTCTTGCCATTTAGTTCTATCAAATTTTAATATTTTGCTATGTAGGCTTTTCAGATTTTTTTTATTAAAAAATATTTTATAGGTACCCCTGAAGCCCTCTGAAACCATTCCTCTGTCCACCTGAGATAACCACTAAGTAGAATGTATTATCTATAATTCCAAAACTGTCTTATTATATATATATGTTTATTTTATGTACATGTATTCATAAACAGTTTACTGTATTATTTCACATGATTTTAATTTTAAATCACAATAACTTACTATAGCTATCCTGCACATTTTTTGCTCAACTTTTTTTCAAGATTTATCCATTTTAATATATGGAGGTATATATTCTTCATTTCAACTGCTGATTACTCTTTCATTGAACAAATATATCATAATGTATTTACATATTATCTTATTAATATGCTATTAGAAACAATGTTATGGTTAATGTTCTTGAACACATTCCTTGTGCACAGGTGGGAGAATTTTTCTAAGGTGGAAGTGGGAAAAGTCAAAGGAGAATTTTCTGGGTATTTGGGTACATAAACTTCACTAGTTTAATCTAAAATTCATCTAAAAACTGTACAAATCTATACTCTCTACAGTCTATGATAATTCCTGTTTCTTTAAATCATTAGACAATTCCCCCAAATTGTTTGCAGTTTATCTTGAATAGAAAAAAATGGTCAAACCCTGCTCTTATTTTTAGACTAATGAGTTTGTTAAAAGTGAGAAGAGTGATGCTTTATTTCTTAAATAGGATTCAGTTCACAATGGCTGACACATGAGGTCTTGGGAAACATAAGTTGAAAAGTTCTCAATCTGCGCATTAGATTTATGCAAGAGATTTTTTAAAAATTCTGATACTCAAGCCTCAACCCAGACCTATGAAGTCAGGATCTCCTTGGAAGTGCAGGGCAGGGAGATACGGGTGTAGTGCTGGTTGCCCTATTTCACAGCCTTAGAACTCAAGATTCCTAGGTGATCCCAATATGCAGTCAATGTTGGGAATTACTGCCCTTGCATATAGCTGATAAGAAAGAAAATAAAGCTAAAGAGAGAAGAAAGACATTCTAAAAGGGAGTGGTGAACTAGAGCTTGATTCTCAGTAGTTCTGTCTAGAACAGACTGGGTGAATTAGCACTCGGGAAAGCGCAGGAGGCATTCCGGGATGTGGCAGTGCTTGAGACCAGGAACTAGCAAGAGTTAGTCCACCCATATTTAGGAATAGAACAACAAATCAGGGTCAGGATCCGGTCCCTTTAGAAAAGACAACTTTTAAAATCAAAGCACATGAAAAGGATTCCAGATAAGAAGGTTGGTTTTCAGGACTCTGCTGCCCACTGGAGCTGAGGTATTATCTAGGACCTAAGCTATAAGGCTAGGCAGAAAATTTGGGAAAAAGCAGTGAGGATTGGATGAAGGCCTCGTCTGTGTGGGTAACATTGGCTAATAAACAACAATAATTCCAACCCCATCAGCTGGTTGATGTCAGCTATAGATGTTGTTTGTCTTAATTAGAATAGTTTTGGGATGTAAACTTCTAACTGTTGCTCAGAGGGAATGGAAAAGTCAAGGAAAAATTCAAATGCCCCAAGTTAAAATGAGTGAGGAACTATTTTGATCTGGTTTATAATAATTTATCTGGGCTATTGACATAAACCAAGAATTTATATTTAATTGCTTTATAACTAAATATCCTACTTCACTAAGAGTGTCAAAACATACTTTAAATACAAGGTAACAAACGTTCATGGAATCTCAGCTATTTCTCATCCTTTCCTCAGTCAAAACAATTATTACAATTTTATATAGGAAAAACGTGAAAGACCATTTGGCTTTGCAGACATGATTAGAAGTAAAACCACTAGAAAGTGAAATACCAAATTATTATTTATGTGGCAAGAAGATATCGATGTTACCACATAGTTCATGCATTTGTCTCCTGCATTCAGGAAAGAGAAATATTCTAAAATTATGGTATAGTTAGAACACCTAAAAGTTTTTCTTTAAAAACTACTTTAGGGCAAATAAAACTAAAAGCATCCAACATATTTTTAAATTGTCATTTTGTATTCAACTTAAAATAAGGTTTTAGACAGGAAGGTGATGGGATGATTGCATAATGATTTAAAACAAAATACCATTTTAAAATGTCTGCATGCCCTTCTGGCTGACTATGAAGGCATCAGTTAAGGTGAATAATCAAGATAACTTTTTTTTTCTTCTAATTCAGTGCTGAGTACAAGAGGAGGACTAAATATGTTCAAAAAAGTCTTAATCCTGAGTGGAATCAAACAGTAATTTATAAAAGTATCTCCATGGAACAGGTATGCAATGATTATTTTCTATGTGACAGATTTAGGCTAATATAAGAATAGCAATGACAAAATTATTGCAAGATTTTGCTATCAATTTTGCCACACAAACAAAAAAAAATAAGTAAAATACAAATAATTAATGTGAAAGGAAATGGATACAGTTCAAAGTTACCATGAGTGTAAATGTGTGCATTTCGACAAAGCAGCGAAAAAATAAAGAAATAAGACCAATGGAACATTTTCCATCAATTATTGCAAAATTTAAATATTTCAACAGACTGGGACACATTTATTATATTTTGAGGGAAAATATTTTCCAACTGGCTATATATTTTTTTTAAATATTGGTCAATCTCTTTCATATTTTTCCAGTTTTACTGAGATAATTGATGTAATGCATTGTTTATGGTATATACCATAATGATTTGATATGTATATATTGCAAAAATCATAGCTGGCTATATTTTGACTTTCACAAATAATACAAATAAAATATGCAGTGTATATGAATGTGTTACTGCACCAGACAACATTTTAGGAATTCATCTCTTCTCTACATCAAGGCCTCTTAAGAATCTGGCATTGTGGGGCCAAACTGTATGGACCAAGACATACACATGACTAGCCTAAAGGATTTTAAAGGAGATTTATGATTTGTCCTCTGGAAGATTTCTAATTTGATTATGAAGTTGAAGCTAGGCACAAATTGTAATCTGGGTTCTTGAATTTATATTTTATATAAAATTTAATATAAACCTATATTTTAGATAAAATTTGAAGTCTTTTTACACATATGGAAAGAGTTCAAGGAAGTGAAAATAAATGAATCTATAATAGAGTGTGATGAAAATTTATGATGAGGTATGGGGTTAACAACATTTTGATTTAAACTGTAGCTCAAGAAGAAAACACTGGAGGTGACAGTCTGGGATTATGATAGATTTTCTTCCAATGATTTTCTTGGTGAGGTGAGCATCTGATTTCCTTTTCCTTATTTGCTTTCATTATAAACCACCAATTAGAGCTTGATGCAAGCATATTTCTTAAGTTTATTTTGGTTAAAGCCCTTTGGTGGGTAGGACGTATTTCCTTATTTATTCCTTGACTGGATGAATAGTAATTTGAGAAATGGTTTTCACTCTACCATTTGGTGTACTTTATAATTAATTTGCAGATGAATTATTAATTGTTTTGATAGGAGATATATAATCATGCTGTGAATACAAATTTGAGATAAATTATTATAAAATGAGCTAGATTTTTAAAATGCATTTTCAGGGATTTAATCGCTCTTCCTCACTGCATCTATCAATGACTTGATATGACATTCTGCATTCTTATTTCTTTAAAGTATCCCATGAAAAATCTCTCAAAATATTTTACGAGGCAAAACTAGAAGTAAGAGAGAACAATAAAAAACAATTGTATGTAAGTTCACATGGAATCTAACCTAACCATGAAAGCTAGCAGAGTGATCCAATCCTGTGTTTTTTTTTTTAATCTATCATATTTCAAAAAAATATATTTTATTTAGTAATCTTTGCTTAGAGCAGAAATTATGAATTAACATTAAAAAATAATTCATCTCCAAAAATAAAGTAGCACCCAGACAACATGGTGTCCCTTCCCAGAAACAGTAGAAAACAGTTGTTTAGGTGACATGCGACCTTGTTTGGTCCCAAGATTCCTCACTTTTCTTTCCCATCAGAACTAGGCTGTTTGATCTTTACTTGCAGGCTCCATGCTGGTACAGCCCCTGGGACTAATCTCGATCTTTGGACAGTTCTAGGATGCAGTATTATATCTGACTTACTGTCCCATTTCAGAAAACTGATTTATTGTAGTCCTTATAATTTATTGTTGACATGAACCTAGAACATATATCCATTGTGTTGGTACTCATTTTTTTTATATCTCATCAAATCTAAAATGCCAGCAATTGTAAAATGGGCTATTACTCATGAACCACAAAGAAAAAATGCTGCCAGTCAAACAATGACACATCATAAATTGTTAGTCATAGCCCTATTTCAAATATGAATTGAAGCATGTTTTAAAATACAGGGAATAAAGTTAATAATTGCAAATTACCCATTCTTTTTTATTTTGTCCCTCTTATTACTAAAACCAATCTTTAAAGATGAAGATATCCAAGTTTAGTACTAAAATGTGTTCATTTAGTAAAAAGAGCGCTTTCATTCATAAAGAGGTTGAGTTGTGACTCTACCTTTTCACATCATCTCCAAATAATTTAATAGTTGAAGATTTTATACAGTTCAGCCTAATCAAATGTTCATTTAAAAATATATTTATTTATTTATTTATTTATTTTAGAGAGCATGCGCATGGTGGGGAGGGGCAATGGGAGAGCAGAGCAGAACCCAATGTGGGGCTCAGTCTCAGAACCCTGAGATCATTACCTGAGCCAAAACCAAGAGTCTGATGCCCAACCGACTGCGCCATCCAGGTGCCCCAATCAAATTTTTCTTAAGCATCTAATATGCACGAGACATTGTTCCCAATGTCATGGGTAAAGAAAAATGAGGAAGACAGCCTTGTCATCCTCAAAGTCATACTATGTCTTTTGGCTTATATCCTTGAGTAAATTGCAGATCATAGAAAAAAGTAATCAATGAATTATATCAATTTCATTGACTTATTGCATTTTTTTTCAGGTATTGATTGATTTATCTAGCACATCTCATCTCGATAACACTCCTAGATGGTATTCTCTCAAAGAACAGACTGAAAGCATTGATCATGGCAAGTCTCATTCCAGTCAGAGCAGCCAACAGTCTCCAAAGCCATCTGTCATCAAAAGCAGAAGCCATGGTATCTTCCCTGACCCATCCAAGGGTAGGAGATATTTCAAGTAGAAAAAGCTTTTTTTCTATTTGTTCACTCAGTAACTTCTTGAATATGGATGCCTATGTATTTAATATATTTTAAAATGTTGGATTCAATTGGAAAGTATGTAATACAACATCCTGCAAACAGTAATGGATATGGAATCAGGAAAAGCGGGCTTTAGTCTCAGATCAGTGCATAATTAGGTTTATGACTTTGTGATCTTCACCTCTCTGACTCTGGTTTTTGACCAGTACAATGGAGGGGGTTGGGCTGTACGAGCTGTTGGATTATTTCCAGCTCTCAAGATCCATGATAATATGGTTTTATAAAATATTGGGGTATTTCATAAAAAAAAATCCTCTACAGTCTATTGACTACCATTTATGCATATTTCTTCTCATTGTTTAAACCCCTATTTTTAAAGGTATATTCTTACTCAGATATTATATATGTGATATATGAACATATATAATTTTGCATCCTGCCTTTTACTTATATCAAGAACATTTTCCCCATGTCACCAAAACAATTGGTATGTTGAAATTTACTTAAATCTTTTCTGAATGTTGGCCTCAAGCTAATTCTATGATTGTTTTAAACTATCATTATTTTTTAAATGGTAATGTTATACATTGGGTTTGGCAATGCGCACAGCATTCCCATTTGAATGAGCTTTTCCTTTGAGAGGTTCATTGCCAGTTATTCTACAATACAACATTAATCTTCACCATAAACTAAGTTACTGCCTAGATGAGATAACCATGTAGTGTCTTACCTAGACATACTGAACTATTTATAAGTGTGAGCTATAAGTTTTTATACTGGACCTGAGTATTGCTCCCTTCTCTCCTCTTCTCAGAAAGTACATCACATTGAAAAGTGGTTCTTTGCACATTAGGAAGGAATGGGTCACAAGTGCAATTGTTCTCGGAGATGGAAAACCACGAGGCCAAGTCCAGTAGGCCACTGAGTTGATATGACACACCACGGACTACCATGAGGGCTACAGATGACTTATGAATGAGCTTTATAGATCATTTATGGATTCCACTTAGCCAGATCAACTCTGCCCTGATTAACTTTCTGGAAGATCATTAGCATAAAGACTTCTCTCTCTCTGACCGCCGTAGTAAATGTGGGATCTCTATCTACATTCCTGAGACATGATTCTCCAGTCTCCACTGTTAATGTGTCTGGGTGACTCACACCCCTTCATCTGGGAGTTCCCTGCATTTTCACTGGAAACTCCTCTGTGGCTGTGTGAGCCTCTTGTCTCTTGCCTGGTCCCTCCTAGAATTAGCAGGTGCCTGGTGAAACTGAAAGTTAACATATGCATTTCCATGAGGCAAGTTAGATGTATTTCCTCTTCTCAGACTTGTCTCTTCTCAACATGATTATCCTTTTGACTTTCCTCCCAAAAACTGTTTCCCAAATGTTTAATCACATTACCGAGTAGCCAGCCATTGCATAAATGAGCCCAAAAGGAAACAGAATTAACATAAATCTTAGACAGTTTCAAATTGTGTGAGACCAGGCTTGACAGGAGGAACGTTGGAGCACTGTTAACTCACGTCTCACCCTCTTGTAACCAGACATGCAGGTTCCCACCATTGAGAAATCCCACAGTAGTCCCGGTAGCTCGAAATCCTCCTCCGAAGGCCACCTGCGCTCACACGGACCGTCGCGCAGTCAGAGCAAAACCAGCGTCACCCAGAGTCACCTGGAAGATGCAGGGGCTGCTATAGCCGCTGCCGAAGCCGCAGTGCAGCAGCTCCGCCTGCAACCAAGTAAAAGACGCAAATAAATTCCTCAGCATGGCCGCTTACTGTTCATCTGTTGCCTTTCTCTCCTGCCGTCCTTCCCTGTTTGCTTTCCATGTTTTGGCAGACCCTGCTCCCTCTGTCCTCTGTCCCTCTGTCTGTGTAAGAACAGTATCAAGACATAAATCTGCTCTTTCTTATTTAGATTTTTTTCATTTATTTATTTACATGGATTGCAGTAAAACTGGCTGTTTCCCCTCTGTCTCCACCATCCATCCAACCTGGCTCACAGTATTTGGTAGCTGTGTCTGTGATGTTTGCAGGCAAAGCAGTGTTGTGTGTCCTTTTCGTGTGCACTTAAATATCCTTGAGAATCCGGGAATTATAAGCACAAGTGGCTGCCAGTTTTCCAGGCATTACACCAAAAAAAAGCACACACATAAGCATTTAGAGCAGATTAGAGATGAGATTCTCGCATCTGAAAATACTCAAAAATTGTTGGGCAGAAGAGTAATGCGACCAACAGTTGAGTTCTCGAACCGAGCGGGGGGAAAGCCATTTCAAGCTCAAGAACCTTAATGAATTATGCATGTGAAATGTTGTAGCTTTCCGTGTGGGAAACTTTCTAGTCTTTTGGGAGAAAAAAAATCTGTGAAGAAAATCATGTCTTATATTTTTCAAAAAGTACATAATATTAATATATCTATAGACATCTGTGATGAGGCGATGTAACCTCATTAAGGAACGCAGTCGGGTCCATTCTGTTGGATCACACTTTGTATATGATATCAGAGAATTTATAAGCTATTTTCTTTTCTAACCCATGGAAATCCTTACACAGTCAAAATACCGATTAAAGAATAACAACTCACTCATCTTATTGCTGTATTCTCATTTAATTAGCGAAAACGTAGTCAGCCGATAGGTAAAAACTTAACGAGCGCAGAGATTTTACAAACGGAGGTGCCCTTTTACTTCCGAGCAGCATTAGCTGGATCACGGAGAGAGATCGATGTGATCCCCATGTCCCAAAGTCTTCATTTCCAGAGAAACAGCCAGTTTTAACCCCCTCTAGTGCGGTGCATGTGGCGTCATTCGGGCATTTGAAAACACAACTTCTTGAGATCAAGCGAAAGATCACTTCTGTTTGCATGAGTAACATTGAAGCTGGTTCCATCTGAGGATACATGCTCTGGGTTTCCATTTCACCCACACCGCCACAGCAGCACATAAAAGCGGTCAGTCTAATCATGCCAGGAAGGAGCACAGACACAGCATAGCAGGCGTCCTCCCCATTCAGAGAACTCAGTCTGATAATCTGCCTCCACCAGCCAATGGCAACCAAGACCAAAGCCAGCTAGCCCTCAGGAAGGTGGTGTCTGATGGACCCGTCAAGCCAGAAGGAGGTGAGCAGAAAGGCGCTATGCAAAGCACACAGCAAGAACATCCCCCACATTTAAAGCCCTCGTCTTTTAATTTTTAGAGATTGTCTGATAAAATCTGTTTATCCACTTTTTAATGTGCTTTTGTGGGCATGGCATTTCAGGACTTCATCCTCACTGTGTAAGTCCCAAATATCAGTCCCATAATATATTGACTACAGTGATTTGTATTTTTCTATGCACCGGGCATCTTTTGACTTCTGTTGGGAAATAGATTAACAATATTCATATTTCAGAATGGAATGCATGCTACTAACCTAATCTGTTCAAGCATGACTATAAATATGTTGCATTGTGATAAAAGTTTAAACTGCTCAAAATTCGAATTAGCATACCAGTTGGAATGTAGATCAGTTTTTGTTGCATATTATTTCAAGTGTAACTTTTTAAAACTTCAGTGGATTTTGGAAATTCTTAGAGGAAAGTAAGGGAAAAATTGTTAATGCACTCATTCACCTTTACATGGTGAAAGTTCTCTCTTGATCCTACAAACAGACATTTTCCACTCATGTTTCCATAGTTGTTAAGTGTATCAGATGTGTTGGGCATGTGAATATCCAAGTGCCTGTGTAATAAATAAAGTATCTTTATTTCATTCATAAACTACTGGGTTCTGAGCCATTGTTATATGATGCAGCTTAAAATGAGTGTGTCAGTTTTTGCTTTCTCATTTGATTCCTTGCAATAGAGTATTGCTAGTTACTGTCCCATTGCTAGCGAGACCTCTAATGATAGAACACTTGGGGAGCAGAACAAAGTTTTATGTGGAAACATCATTAGCTAGATGGAAGATTATTACCAAATGAAAGCACCAAGTGTACATAAACGTGTGAGTAAGTAATGGGGTTGGACTCTTCTAGGTGGTACTTGCATTGTTTCTGGCTCCCACATCTGATCTACTCCACAGTCTTATCAGGTTCCTGGATAGAGGAGGACAAATCCCCTGAGCCCTGGCTATGGAGGTGTGTCTAAACTTGATTCCGTAGCCGTGTTCAGAAAGGAAAGCAAGTCTGTATCCGTCCCTAAGTAGACCCCAGCACTCCTGGAGTTTTCCCCAAGAAAGAGTGTCACCGCCAGTGGCAGGACTCAAACGAGGGTGATTATAAAATTACCTTCATATTTAATTCAAAAGGATTTATAAAATAAAAGGTTTAAAAAAATAGGATAGTGGTGCCCCCATAAGTCCCTTCCAGGCCTAAAATACTTGATTTTATGATTCTCTATGTACCCCAAATTAAAATCAAGCCTTAGTCTTTCCTATTGTATTTCTCTTTATTCTCCGAAACTACAATTTTTACTACGTTCTTGTCCCAACGAATCAGATATTTAGGGGCAGTGGAAGATGTACATGGCATAAAGCATGGTGATGTTTTCTGAATTAGCCAGGTAATTATCCCCTATGCACGGGTTCCCTTTTCTAATTAGCTTACTGGTACTTTCAAAAAGTGCTTAAAATCCTGCCTCTTACCTTTTCTTCCATCAAATAAGTTCAGTTGATTTCTTACAGCTGCTTACTTTCTTACTTCAAGTATTCCATAATGATGTCACAGTAGTGAAATGCTTCCCTATTTCCCTCTATTTATTTGTATTATATCATCAAAATTATTTATATTATCATGATTTCAGTATTATATAATGTTTTGTCTGATTTTTTTCTAGATGCGGTTCTTAAAATTTGTAGCAAAATATTTTTAATTCCCTTTCTTTGCATAATGCTCTAATGGATATTCTGATCCATTTAAGGTGCTGTGACTGAATCCTGAGGCCGTTCTCTGTTGAAATAATCAAGATAACATAGCTTGCTTTCTTGCTTAATTTGGTACTGAGGATAAAATGCCATTTTTCTAGAACATAATTATTTCCCTGCTACTATAAATGTACTAAGACTATAATTTAGCCATGCATTTTGCCAAACAATTAAGAGTGAACATGATATAGGATTAAATTTATATAAAATGCCATAGAATTAGTTTAAAGCATAGAAAAATTGGTGTGAGATGTAAACATACAAAGAGGCAACAAGTTCCCATTCACTAACTGCATAAATAAGCATTATTATTAATTTTAAGTGTTTAGATAAAGGCCTTCCATTTCAAACCTTGCGATGGAGTTCATACAGTCCCATCTGCATTCTGATGATAATGCCCTTCATTTGAACAGTTCTTCACATTGTACTGAGTGCTCTGTCACCCATTTTCTTACTTTATCACCCCTAGTAGATGAGGCATTCATGGCAGATACTCCTATCCCTGTGTTCTGAGTGAGCAATCAGAGAGAGCTGGGATGACGGATAGAATACACAGAAATTTCTAGAATCGGCAACATGACCCTCGTTCCTAGGCCTAAACCTTTGCTTCTTAAAGACGTTGTCTCCTCTGAAATCAGACTCTTCTGATTTCAGTAAAAACAAATGTCATTTACATACTTGTTATTTATCACTTAAGTTCTTACAAATGATTAGAGGTTGCTAGAAATGATGGCAGAATACAATTTAGACTTGCTTTCCTTACATGATCCTTTTTTCTGAAGGCTGAAAATTAAGCTGCCACAAACCGAGGCAATAAAACCCTCTCATGCACAATCCCGGTGTGGTAATAACAGAGTCTGTAGAGACCGTGTGTACATCTGTAGTCATTTCTATCGAGGCTGACAAGATTGTCCCTAAAGAGCCTTTCGAGTACTTTTTTGTGAACTTCTCAGCAGATTTCTGCCTGAAGTAGCAAAAAATGTGGGTCAAGCAAGAATTATGGAGTGAGCCAGAAAGAACTTTCTCTCTCCCTCCGGGGTTTAGTTGCCTCCTAGGAACCCTGAAGAGAAAGATTAGACAGATTGTGCCAGATAATCCTGATGCCTAAACAACTCTTTTTGTATTTAGAAGGCCCTGGAAATGGTGTTTTTCCAAGCCAGTCGCTTTGGCCGAACAAGGCTCTGTCATTTCAGAAGGTGACGGCAACCAGAGAGGAGAGTTTAAAAAATAGTTGTTTGTTTTTTCAAACCATGCTCAAACTGAAACTAATTGAAGCATTCTTTAAACCTTAAAAATTAACTTAGTTGACATCCACTATTTTACATTTGAAGTGCATTTTGAAATTCCTGAGCTATTCTTGTTTGATACTAAGATTCTACATGAATTTTAAAATGAGGAACAGTCATAGAGGCTGAGGAGAAATGTCTGTCCACCCTGGGAAATGAGATAAGAGCCATTGGAACTGATGGGAGAGGAGAGGGGAGCAGAGGAACCATTGAATAGGTGTGTGAGGGAATTATGATTAAGCATTCCCTGGAGGGGCCAAGTTGTAGGAGAAAAGCCTGAAGCCACTTCCACAGACCAGTGTTGGAAACTACACTGTCAATAAGACTCCTTTTCAGCATCTGTCAAAGAAGAGTTTCATATCCGCAGGTTGTCGTGGTGAACTCCTGCTAGGCCATCACTCTGTGGGAGCTGCTCTCTTGGGCAAGTGGTAGGGGGTGGTCGGGCTGGGAAGCGGGGAGGGCACTGGGAGTAGAGGGTACTGTTGGTGACAAAGGGCAGTAGGTAATCTGTGTCCCATTCTTTTCTGACCAGAAGTAGATGGTCACTTTTGGTCAGAAAGAATTTAGCGTTCTCTGTTTCTGGGAAGGACAGGGTTCAAAAGGAAGTAAAGGAGAAATCAGAAGAGAAATCAAAGTGAGTTCATTTGGAGGTGAAGTCTTCTGTCACGTATGTAAGAGGTTAATAAAAACAGATTTTCATTCCTCATTCCAATGTGTTCATGTAAAAACACAAACTTAAATAAAACTTTGGGTAGTTTAAAATGAAAAGAAAATTGAAACTGTAATGATCTGAACACAGCAAACATCCAACAAAATCCAAGGGACTCAAGTTGGATAATTTCAGCTTTCAAAGTTCTCTGTTTGTTTTTCTGGGGGTGAGGGTTTTCTTTGTTGTCTGTGAAGATCAAAATGCTCTTCTCAACTTGTTGGGTTTTTTTTTTTAAGAGTTTCCATATTTTCTTAGAATGATTACGCATTTTCAAATCTTTCTTTAGTCATTTAACATTTATTGCCAGGAATATCTCTGCTATATATGCAAAGTCACAGAAAGTAAATGTATAGCTCTGATCATGTGACACTGTCTCTCGTCTGTGGAAGTTTATTCACAAAGGTGAACCACCAATCTATCATCATGGGTACTTTTGTTCTTTTCCAGTAGTAGCTGTGGGTCTGCACCAAGCCATCCACATGTCTGGTTTACACTGGGGATTTATATGTTCATTTCATCTGACATGAATAAAAGACCAGCTGGCCTACCTAAGTATCTGACTTGGCTTCAAGATGGCTGCACCTTAGTCAAACGATCTAGCTATGGGCCTGTATAATTGGGTGTGACTATGAAGACATAATCTAATTTTAACATGCCAAAGTCCCTTCGATGCTGTTTATGACCTAGCTTTAACAGAGTTCAACTTAATTTTTAAAATACAAAATATTTGGGCTTGAAGAAATTATTTTCAAAAAAGTTACTTTATCAAATTACCACCAGGGAGCAGGACCCTGAGGAAATGAGACAGGCAAGTAAACGCTGATGGAGGAAAGAAATGAGAAGCATGGAGCATGAGAAGGCTGATGGGGAACACAGTGCGGGACCCTGGACAGAGGGCACAATATGAGCATGGGGCTTGAAATATGTTCACCTGGGTAGGCGGGATCATGCAACTGGGGGAAACACTACCTAAGGAGAGGCAGAGGAATGTCGAAGGCACCATCTGGCTACTTAACAGTATTGCCTAAGTCCAGATATCTAACTATCCATGAATTACTTGATTTTTTCCACTTTTCATCTGCATGTACTACATTATGTAAAACCATGATATTTCACCCATTCTGCATTGTGCAAGATAATGGGGGGGTCGGGCAGAGGGGGGCTTAGTTAGTGGGATAGGATGAAAGGAATCTTCATGTATACTGAGCCAGACTCTGAAAATATCCTTTTTCTTTTTATTTTATTACTATGTTGAATGTATAAATATACAATTAATCGTTGAGGAGCCAAAAAAAATTTACTGATTTTAAATGAAAACATGTTGTATCAGAAATGCAGAATTTTGATCAAGGTCTTGAATTTTTTAGATATATGAATAGCAATAATGTAGACAATCATAGCTTTATAACTCAATGTATTTTAAGATACTATAAGATAACTAAAGATTTCCATGGAGATACTGAAGGCTAATAATTAATTAATTAAATTGATAATTTGAACAGTATCTAATCAAAATATTGATATTACAGATCAAAAACATAATTTTTAAAAAGAAAATTCTTGATAGAAGGAGCATGGGAGCCTTTTTTTAAACTTATAAGCAAAACTGGACTAAAATTTCTGTTTTTAAAAGAGTACAGGAACAAAGTCCACTTTTCCTCCTGAACACATTTTAGACTGAAAACCACAGTATTTGAAGTTCTAAAGGTCACATTATAATTTTACCTAACTATATAAAATGAATTGGAATCTATATAAAAAGGTATAAAAATGGACTTTTTATACTATATAATTGAAGCTTCTTTCTATATGGATCTATTATATGCTTTTAGTTTGTTATAGAGCATTGTCATTGCTGATGACATTTCGTAAAGTAAATAACTATTGAATCACTATTTTGGCTTCATCCAACTATTAAATTAAATAGTTGATTAAAGACTTCATGTAGAGAAAACCCCTTTTTGGAAGAATGCGTGTTATTTTATGCCTGCCAAATATCATTATTTATTGTGGGTTTCTGCAAAGTAGTTTTTTAACGCAAAAGTAGAACGGACCCACATAGTTTTTTGATACATATAATTTTTAATTCAGACCTTCTACTTTGTAAAGTTATGAAGTTCTGGATAGAACAAGTTCCAAAGCTAGAGAGGTTAATAAGAATAATATCAATAATAAGAAATCTTTCTAAGAAAGCCTAACAGATTGATATTTTTTACTACAAGCATAAAATAAAAAATGAAAGGCACGATAGAATAATCATCATGTATATAGTGGTTTAAAATGACTGTCAAAAAAAGCTGATGCTAATTGGGTTCTTCTCATTTAATGCTTCATTTCTATTATGGTCAATCTAGATGAGTAGTAATTCTCGATGTGTGTCCCAGGGGCCCTTTAAGGGTTTACAAGGTCAAATACAAGAATATTAAGTGTTATTTGCTTTTTTCCCTCTCATTCGCTCATGTACAGTGGGGTTTTCCTGCATTTACATGAAATGTTATGACATCATTGCTTTGAAGGCTAATGGAATATGTGCTTATCAATTGCTTATCCTGAATTTTTCTTCATTTTGAATATGATAAATATTGATAGATATAACTCACATAAAATAAATTCTTTGAGGAATTCAATATTTTTTAAGAATGTAAAAGCGGTCTTGAGATCAAAATGTTTAAGAGCCACTGATCTATATGAATGTGCAGTCATAATCTTTCCAGTAGCCAAAGACAGTGGAGGTTTCTTCCAAGATCTAATTGTCATATTTGTCTCTAAATTTTCTATGCTTTTTTCTCTTATATTGTATTCCAGAATCCCTTCTTTCCTTAATTATTAAGATTGACAAATGACATTTCTCCATTTAATATTTAAACTATTTTCTTGGGCTTGATTTAGGTCAAATTATGAATGTATGTCCATATTTATTACTGCCTACTTTCAAAATTTGACTGGTAAATTGCCTAATCAGCTTTAATCAAGCTGTTCCCAACCTGAAGTAGAGAGGGAGTATTATAAAGATAGGATAAGCTTTATTTGTGTCCTTATTTTAACGGTAAAGCTTATTTGAGAAACAATTGTTATAGTTTCCTTGTATCTTCTGTTGTAGTATCTATATTACTGGTCTCATATAGTACAAATTAATTTTGTTGGTATAAGAAAAACTGAAGATCAACACTCTGATTCAAATTTGAGAAAAAATTAAGTTTTTTGACTTCTTCCCTAATTCTTGATTTTTAATTTTCAAGTAATAATTTAATATGTTTTTAACTAATTGAAGCTAAAAGGGAATTCTGAAAATATCATTTATAGACAATATTATCTTAATTACATATCTTAGTTGCTCATCATTTATTCATATTTATATATACATTTTTTGAATGAATATTATGTTCCAGAACCTCTCCAAAGAGTTAGTGACCCTGCAGTGAACAAGACAGATGAAAATAACCATTCCTGGTAATCTCCCATCCTAGTAATATTTATTGAATAACCAATTAGATATCTGAGAAGAATTAGGAAGCATGGGAAAAGTGTAAGTTTTGCTCTGCTGATTTTGAAAAAGAAAAAATGCATGGTCATTGTCTTAAGTTTATATGCAATCAAGCATCCTCATGTTTAGAAATACCTGGAAATATAGCTAATTATATTTTTATTTGTCCTGGCTCTGATTCTCACTAATAATCTTTACAGTCCCCTGGGAAAAAACCACCTATAGGAGGAGAGAAAGTATTTGAAAATGATCTGTTTGGAGAAAGTAGAGAGATTAATGAGATTAACTGGAGAGGTGAGGTCCCATAAGATGGGACATGCATTGATCAAATAATTGTCCAAACTCCTCTTTATTCTGTGGCCGCTGACTACATTTGAATGATATGAAAAATAATAGTCTGTGTTTGTTATAATGTTAATCATATAAATCAATCTGCTTTGGGCAAAATGTTTATATAAATCAAACCACTTGGATACCATTTAAGGAGAACCTCCTTGTTATCTACATGTTCTTGATCTAAGTTAGCAATTTCAGGATTATGTAAGAACATTTTTCAGAACTGATTGTTTTTAAATTACTTTCCACTCAAACAATCCTGCATGTTTTGCAAGCAAACTGCAAGAGAGAGAATACCTGTTGTTCAAAGTAGAATTAAATGAATATTGAAAAATTAAGAGTTGCTCTTGAGAACTTAATTCAGATCATGCATTTGTTTCCAAATATGATTCTCCCCCCTATTAATCTTTTAAAGATAAAAATCTTTATTGTGTTGTAACAATTATGTTAGCATATTTTAGCACAAAACCAAAACTTGGTACTTAAATTCTTTGTTGATTCTATCTCTTTGAAGGCAGCTAGAATTATAGCCTAAATCTATTAAAGATAAAATGAATTTTTTAAATTTTCATTTATGATAATATCTTAATCGTACTTTTTTCTATTAGTTACTAGGAAATCTTGGTTTCCACTTAAATTGTATTCATTTTAGATATTTTAAATATTAAAATGTTGGTATCAGTTTATTTAGTATACTTAATTTAAATATTGAACATTTAAATATTTTATTTACTTCTTTGAAAACTTGTTCTGAACCAAAAACCTTAAAAAAGGGAGATGCACTTAAAAGGCAACATTCTAACGAAAATATAAGAGCTATAGCATACTGAGCCATCACATGTAAGAAAAAAATCCTCTCTACTATGTTATTAGTTTAATTTTACTCTCACTTCCAAACACCTCTAATACTAAAGTTATGTATTATTATTTCTATTCCCGGAAGTGATCATTAATCCCATTATCTACAAAGCTAGAGAAGGTATGATTAGTGAGTATGGGAAATACCTGCAAATTACCGATAGCATTAGATAAAAACAGATTGAATTGATTATTGCAACGTCTTGGAAATTCAGTCCTAAGGCCGATGTGGATGGAGGAGGAAGTGTGTGAATGTGACTAAGCTTTACTCCTTTCCTGGGTTGTAGCAAATAAGAGGCATTACACCTCCTTCCTCTCTGAAAGAAGCTACAATGTGAATATGGAATATCTTAAGGGATATAGTTTAATTTTTATAAGGAAAAAAGATACTGCAACATTCTGCTTTTCATGGTTTGTTATAACTTTGTGAGATTATATATGTATTATATATGTATATATATATGTATATTCACCAGTAATTTGCCATTTTAAAGAAATGACATAGAAATCTGAGCTGTTTTCAATACTTTCATTTGTAAAAACTTGTAATTTGGAAGTATGTGGAAACTCCTACAAGTAGCTATTGAAACTACCTATGCCATTTTTTTGCCTGATTTCTTTAAAATTTTTCCAAATCGGATAATGAATATCCTGAAGTAATATTAAAAAAAATATTAAATTTCTAAAGTCCTTTTTCATTTTAATACCCCTAAACTGTCATAGGGAACATAAAAAATGTGATTGGACCTAATTCAAGGGAAAACCTACCAAATAACGCTGGTAACAATGGACCTTAGAATCTGACCTTTTCAGGTTCACATCCAAAGCAAATCAACAAATTAGATAAAACTACAAAATCTCATTAGTAAAAATAACAACCAGAAAAACAATAGCTGTAAGAAGAGAGAGAAAGATAGAGTGAAAGATAGGTAGTGGGGAAAAAGGTAGAAAAGGTCACCAAAGTAATGTCCAGCTAAGTTAAAGCTACCAAAAGAAAAAAATGCATATATGTAGACACATATATGTGTCTACATACATATACTATATAGCATATATATATATGCTATAAATACATAATATACTATAAATACATAATATCTAAAATAGCCAGTTATTTCTGTTCCATCATTAAGCTATTGAAATAAACAAAATAATTAATGACTGATTTAATTTTGATCTATGAAGATAATATGAATATTATATCAACCAAGTAATTTGGGAAATTATAGACTACGAACATTATAAATTACTCCTAAAATATTTGGATATATCTTTGAGCTGGACCAAGGATTTAAACCAGTGATAGAACATCACAGGCAACGAGGCCGTGTCCTGCATCCCAAGCCTGGAATTTGGAGGTAGGCAGAGACCTCACAGTCTCACTTTGAGACAATTGGATGAGACAGAAAAGTGGATTAGCACTTTTTAGTTTTTCTTTTCTTTCTCTCATTGATTAGTGTGTGACACGGAACAAATCACTTAATCTTTCCAGGGCTTAGTTTTTCTATAGGCAAAATGATGGTTCTGGAGCGGACTATCTCTAGAGTCCTTATCACCTTTTAATTTCCATGGTTCCACAATTTTAGAAAGTCAAGTCTACAATTCTGATCCTCGGACTGTGAGCCCAGTGCTGCCATCGTGTGGTAGGTACAGTGATAGTTCTGCGTTTTTAAGTATGGTTGAAGGGGAAAAAACCCAACAGAGAAAACTAATTTGAAGACAGATGTGCAGTCAAAAAGATACTACCAAGTTTAATTAAGGTTAGCCACAGTAGAGTAATAAAACAAAATGATGTCTAACCATCTAGCATCTGCAGAAAATGAAGAGGTCAAAAAATAATTTAAAACAGGTTGAATTGCCTCACAGAAGGTAAAATGTGTTTACTTGAAATGGCCCTTCAATAATCAAGTATGGAAATGATTTAACACTCTAGGATTTATTCCTCTGGGGTACAGGAACCCTCTCTACAGGAGTGGGCTTATTCCATCATATATTTATGAGATACGTTCTTTCTCCTAGTTGCTACTTGATAGTACAAATAGGAGTCAAAAAAGAAAGTGGACACAAAAAAGTAGGCTTCCAAAATGCATTTTATTATTAAGTAAACCTCAATTCCTCATAAAAGAAACATTTCTCATGTGCAATACACAGGCATATGATATATTCAAACATAATAGGTGCATGATTTCTGAAACTCTAATTAAAAGAGAATAAAGCAAAGGTAGAACAGTTTTAAATTATTAATTAGGAATCATAAGTCTATGGAAAGTCATATTTAGTTTTAATGTTTTAAAATATTATTTTAAAATAACATTGTTTTTAAATATTATTATATTTAAATATAAACCAGAGTTCACCAGTTGTCTGTATATCCAGATTTGGAACCAGCACAAATACTAATGTCTGTAAGAACACCCTCTTGTTCTCCCGTGGAATGTGATTATACATATTATTTCTCATTGTCATTCCAATTTAAATGCATATATAAAATATCAAAGGTCTGTTATGAGCTGTTTAAAAAAATTCACAAAACTATGCACTCCCGTGTTTAGTGTGTTATCATTAAATATTCCTTTCAATTAAACTGGTTTTGGAGGGATTGAGAAAAGAAAACATCTAATTGAGTGATCACATTTTTCTCTACAATATGACAGATTAAAGTTGCATTTCTGTTTTTAAAGCTACACAAAAAGAAATTCCATTGCCCCAAGTTTCCTTGACAAAACATGGAGGAAAAAAAATAACCCTCCTACATCAAGTGATGTTGGTAATGAGAGATTTATAATTTGCATAGTGCACACAGCTGTATAAAAAGTAAAATATCTACTAAATCATTTGATGTTTCAGTTGTGTGGTTAAGGGAAATAATTATTGATTTTATTATTTCATTAAATATTGCTTCAGCGTAGTTCTAGGATAAGCTTTTGAGAAGACTACCATGGCAAAAACACAGGCTCGGCTTCCAACAGCAACATGAATGTGAGAGCCACAACCAAAGATAGAAAGTGGTCATTGCAGAAACAGACCTGTGATCTTGTGCTAGGAGAGTACAGATAAGGAGAGTTGGCTTCTGAGGGGCAAGATGCAGAAAATGCACAGAGCAGGTGCAATCGGAGCTGGGCCTTAACAGACAAGTACAATTTCGGTATGAGAAAGTGACAGGGGCAGAGAAAGGCATAACAAAATTGGAAGAACGGGCCCAGCTACAGCTCAGGAGAAAAAAAAGCCAAACCAAAGGGAGTCAGCATGAATGGTCTAAGTGGGCTTCCGTGAAAAAGGAGAATGACGGGAGATGCATTTGGCAAGAAGCAGATGGTTAAGGACTTTGAGAGGCAAACTAAAGAATGTGACCAAAATCATGAGATGTCTTGAAATGACATTGCAATCTAGCCTCTAATATCAAGTCATAAAAGCACTTTATTCAGTAAGATATTTGAGATAATGCAGGTTTAGTTCAATGTAAGAGAATTGATATGTTCTTATTTGGAGACTGTTTCAAGAGAGAGAAATTAGTAAATATATGCATTGTTTCAAGCGTCTGATAAAGAACTATTAAAATACTTGGGGTTTTAGTACCAGTTTATCAAAACCTCTGCATTTCTGTATATTTAATTGCATTTTATGATATGTAGATATAGCCTAGAAAAAAGCAAAGTCTCTTCTACAGTTTTAATTGAATTCATTTTTAAAAACAACCAGACGTCAGGCTCTCTGTATGTCACACTTCCATACCAGATTTGGGGGAAAAAAAAAAACAGTTGAGCACCAGATGTTTTGATAAGATAATGCCAAACATCTCGATGTATGTGAATTGTTCACCTAACTTCTAACTGCCCGGAGTTTCTTTAGGCTCAAACTTACACATAATTTTGTTTTCCAAATATATTAGCTAGACTTAGACTTATTACAATATATGTACATGTTCTCTAGATTTGGTTTTCTTTTTATATTTCTTATAAAATATTATTTGTTTGCATTTAAATCTACAGCACTTGAACAGGCTTTCTCAATGAGATTTCTATTCACCTAGACAAGATGAAAAACTCTCCTTAAATTTATTTCTAGCCTTGTTCCTTTCTTCTTGTTATATTGTTTTACATTCTATACACATCTCAAATTTCCCAGAAGAGGAGTAAAACTAGAAATTGCATCAGGTAAAATCAAAGTTCACAAAGAAAAGATTGAATATTTTGAAATTTAAATAAGACAGCTCTGTTATAATAGCTGTTTTGATGCATTGTGAGATTGCTCTGGGTTGAATATTGTTTTAATCTAGTAAAAGTGAGTTGATTTAAAAATTAGCGTATATGAATTAAGGTTTGTTTTTGAAAATAGTATATTGACACTTTCCAGTTGATGGTATTAAAGTGTTTCATTCAATATCATACTAAAAAATATTAACAATACTGTTGATTAGATTATATAAGGCCAATCTAAAAGTATGGCAGCCTCCCTTATTTACAACCAGTTGACTAATCTGACTCATTATATGTTTGATTATACAGTTTAATTTACTTTATAAATGTTCATAATTTTATATCATAGTCATATATCCTTAAATTTTTTTAAGTTATCCTTTTAAAAAGTTCTTAAGTTAACACTAAATACACCATCTGGGTTTCTTCTACATAGAAAATATCAAACATTATAACTATTGTTCTGTTTCCTCAAGTCTACTATGGGTTACTAGTAATTCATCGGTACTGCTTATTTAACAATATTCAAGCCTTTTTCTAAATAGCTAGTCCCAACTTACAGATAACCTGCTATGTTATTGACCAACATTTCTTCCTTATTTCTCTATTCTGAGAAAGTGTTCTGGCTATCACTGGCATAGATATTATAACAATTCCTGGTGACTTTAGAGAATCTGTTGTCCTGAAATGGAATAAGTGGGGAAGTGGGGAAAAGCCAAAACCTTTGCAAGACTTGATCCTGATTACCCTGATCGTGTATTTCCTGTCCTCAAGTTGTTTCCCTCACAATGTCTGTGTTTTTCCCATCATTTGATGTATTGGTTTTATTAAAATTCCACCAGATTAAGAGTCACTGTGTTTATATACATCTCTTTAAGGAAAATGTAGATATCTTAGAATCATTAAATGATTATCAATGAATCACCCACAGTGTGAATCTATCCAACAACTTAAGAAACTCCTGATTGAACACAGGTGTATTTATAGAAGAGACAGACTCCTAGTATTTTTGTATCCCAGAACATATCTAGAGTGGGAAAGAAAATCGAGTCAAATTCATTGACAAGGGCTAGGTATGCTCAAAGACACTAGGGAGCAGTGATGAATAGGAAAACTCTGCCGAAGAGGTTGGGGGTATGACAAATAAAATCACAAGATGGGGAGGAGAAAGTAACTGAGCTCCTGCTTTATCTCACTTCCCATGGTCACAATCTTATGAGTTGAGGTATGAGTTACTGAACCCATTATTTTCAAATGCGAAAACTGAAACTGTTTAGATTTACTCCAGAATGAGCTAGGATTCCAAATCCTGTCAGTTTGATCAAAGCTCATGCTCTTAAACTCTGACCATGTGGCAAAAGACATAATAATTTTTAAAATTTGCCTAGAAAAACTCCTCTCCACAAAAGAAGAGGAAACACTTGCTTTCTCTTCTGTTTTTTGCATCAAAATTTCCCCCCAAATCTCCTATGATCTAGAACTCCACTAACAATATTGGTACTGTACTCCTAGTACATTAAACAACACAGAATTAGAATGTTTCAGTGGGAATATGGATGCTTTATCCAAAAAACTCAAACTTAAGGAATTATTGAAACAAGTCCCAATCATAAATGAAGAAATGCTGAAGGGGAAACAAAGATCTTCAAATTGAAAAACCTGCTGGAGATAGTTGTTAGAGATACATACAAACAAGCACAGAATCCTCCAGTCACTTCTTGAAACCATCTGTTCTATTTTGCATCTTCACAGGAGACAAACAGATTATTAGTTAATATAGAAAAGAAATTTTCCCTTATCTTGCTATTTCTCTCTACCCAAGTCTTTCTAAACTCCATTCTCTGTGAAATAGCCAAAATTCGTATTTGTTTGTCCTCACTGTAATACTGTACAAATAAACCACAAAGAGAACCAATAATAATGATAATAGTAATAAATAGTTACATACTATTTAACTCAGTCTAAAAATCTGATGGTTTATCCCCAGAAACAATCGTGGTTTTTTGTTTTTTTGTTTTTTACCTCTGTGTCCAATAAAATAATCAAGTACTTAGTGTTACCACAGCACATTATTGAGTAAGGAAGAGAAAATGAAAGGCAGATTAAGAAATGTGGAGTTCTTGCTAGAACTGTTTCATTATCCATGTAAATGAAGAAAACGTATAATTATGCATTTGGAGATCAATGGGAGGGAGTTTCATTGATTGACTGTGGTGTTGACTCTTCCCACACCATGCAGCAAAGCCTACCAACCACCGACCTGCGGAAAGCTCCGTGTCCACCGGCTCCTCGGTCAGCAGCTTTGGCAGTGGGTATAGCGTGGACAGTGAAGGAAGCAGCAGCACTGCAGGGGACACTAATCTATTTCCTATTCCAAGGATGTAAGTGTGCATTTTTTCTTTTCTTTTCTTTTCTTTTTTTTCCCCCACTACAAAGTTAACAGCATCATGAGTAAGCTTTTCTTAACACTTAACAGGAAATAACTAGATAATTATCCAGTTCTGACTCATGGTTCCTGAAGCATTTCAACTGTTGATGCCCACTTAGAAAATAGACTGTTCAGGAAAGATTGGATTAATTTAGTTAATTCTAAGAATGAATGCTAGTCACTTCCAGGACTATTTAATCAATGCAATCTGTATTTATTAGAAAAACTGCTACAAGAATAACTAAATGAAGTTCAGCAGCAATAGTCCATTGATGCGGTAATCCCATAATGACCAAACACAAATATTATTGGTGTTTGAGATAAACTTAGATTAATTTACTTTGAATCAAAGGAGATTTAAACATATTTAAAGAGCTCATATATCATTTTTGAGATAGATAACACATTGGGCTCCTCATAGAGACTTTTCAGTAATCTTACCACAATTAAAATGGAAGATTTTGAAGTGTTTCCATATTTTCTGGAACAAATATCAAGTAATACAAGGGCTCCCAGTAGGTAATCTTGGAATAAAGTTCATTTGTAATATGTTAAGCCTCAAGAAAATGATATTGCAGATCGAATGCAAAATGAAAGCAGATTGTGTTTAGGATGTGTTAGGATGGGCTGAGTCATGTTGGTGGCAAAAGTTAGCAGCATCCAAGCTACATATGTAGGTTATGTCTGTTCCATTATTAAAATCTAAACTTTCCAACCTTTCCTTCTCCTCCTCCCAAGGAACTAGTTTTCCAGGTTTTGAAAAAACATCATTGAGCCACCCATCTCCAGGATCTAGGTCAGGGCAAATCTAGCTTTGCAAGGTCTGTGAGCTAAAAATGGCCTTTGCATTTTAAATGTTTGGGGGTAAAAAAAAACAGACAATCCCATTTTGTGACACATAAAAATTATGTGAAATTGAAATTTCAGTGTCCATAAATATTTATTGGAAGCCACACCCGTTTGCTTATGTGTTGCCTAATGTCGCTTCTGCACTATAGAGGCAGACCTGAGTACAGAGACCATTCAACCCATCCCCTGTCTGGCTCGCTGCAAAGTTTGCAGACCCCTGATCTGGGCCCAATATTTATATAATGGCCCAGATTACAGAAGCAAAATAATGGCAAAAAGGGGTTTATCCAGTTAAAAATGTCTTATATTTTGTAATTTTCAAGTTATATTTTTCCTACTTAAATTATTGTATGTTGGATGACCTGCCCATCTTTTTTTTTTTTAAGACTTAGGCTATGGATTCAATAATTATTTATATTTAATTAGTGGTGGGGTTTTTTTGGAGATTACTTCTAAAAGGAGTCTGATCTCATTAGTCCTCTGTCTCTGATGATCCTGTATAAAGGAGAATTTCAGCAAATTCATTACATTTCTCTCTCTAGACTGTGAATATCATATAAGTTTGTGATTTTTTTAACTACACATCACTTAATATCCTTCCAATTTATCCATACATTTCAAATAATATAACACTGATGATAAAGTTAAAACTTCCAGGGAAAAAGCACATTATTTCCTCAATATCTGAGTATCTGTAGTGGAACTAGATTATGGATTTTTTACATACATACCACATTCCAATTTTGTTTTTCCCCAAAGCCTTTCAAAACTGCCTTGGACACACCATTGTTTTGCCATAAGAGCACAAAGATAATTCTCTTTTCTAAAGGAGTATTTGAGGTTTTTTTATACTCCCTTTTGTGTCTTATTGCTTAGGCTAACATAAGAGTTCAATAATTACTGATGATTGATTAACAAATATAAATTATAAACTGTGTAGTCTGCATGCTCTGAGCTGAAGATTATGTCATGGGAATTAAGTAAAATTGTATCCTTCACATGAGCCACAGTCACGTTTCCTTCATATTTCATTTAGCTTCATGATGCTGCAGGAGTACCTGTAGGATCTTAAAGATGCCTCTTACGAGCATTTTGCCTGTGTACCTAACTTTAAAATCAGTTTCCATTAGAAACAAAGACTGCCGCTGAGTATCAGATACCATTAAAATTTGAAACTGAGGACTTGAGATCAAATAAAAAATTACCCAAATTTTACTGTTTCTAAAAATTATAATTACTTACTAAAATTTGACATATATAGAAGAGTAATTTTTCAGTACTCTCGTCTGTTAGATGAACACTCCTAAAATGATTTTCTTTTTCATTTGAGTTTGATCAGTAATAAGATGTTTGGTTCCCTCTGCTAGACATAGTGTGTTGCTCATGGTAAGAGTTATTAAGCTTTTCTCTCTGATCAGAACAGAGCAGAGTTATATTTTTTTAATTTATTGTCTACTTGTATTGAATCTCATTGAAGCAATTACACAAATTGAAGTTCCTTTTATTGCTTAATCAAGACTTTTTTGGTATATGTTCAGACACAGACTGTATCTATATGTATATAAGTTATATATATGATTTCTAACATTTTTGCATGTCCTTCTCACTTGATAAAAATTTGTCTTTAAACTTTTGACCTAGAATCGTCATAGTGGAGCAATGTAATGGCTTTCAAGATAAAATAATATCTGAGTTTATATCTATTCATCTTTCATTATGTGCAGAACCATCTCTGTAGAATGGTAAGAGGGTCTTTAGAGTAGTTTTCAAGTAAGATGTAATTGGATTCTTAAGAAAGAAATACGATTACATTCTCAGCAAATTCAGCAAAGCAAATATTTTTGTGCAAGTAAGAATTAATTGTTAGCAAATCCTGCTGTGTTAGAATTATTGTCTAGAAAGTATAGTATCGAGGCATTCTTTTGTTCAAACACCCTTTTTAAAACTTAGGTGTTTTTATTTCATCGTTTTAGAACATCTTATATAAGTATGTATAAAGGCAATGCCAAAATCTTTTCTTTGCCATGTAGCATTTTCTCTTACTGAAAAAGTAAGAAGTAGCTTATGGTGTTTGGGCTGTTACGGTATCAATATTCTGAACACACAGCGCTCAGAGTATCATGAATTCTTCATCGATTTGGCCTTCTAGAAAGTTCAAGTCTGAAACTCAAAGAGTAGTTTTAGTTGGCTGAATTCTAAAGCCGTTATGTTCATACCTACCTATTAATACTTTCTATTTATTGAATTTTATGATGTTTTAGGCACTGTGGTAAGTACGGTATATACATTTTCCATGATTTCCTCCTACCCAAAAGCTAGCTAGTGTTACTATCTTTATATTACAAAAGGAGAAATAGATTCACCAGATTAAGTAGATTTGCCTTAGATGACATATAACATGAAATAACTGAAGCCAGAGGCAGAGGCCAGTAGGTCTGACTTCAAAAACCAATATGCTACACACAGTTGAAAACACGACAGGATCTGAAAGTCACTAAGTGAAATAAAAATCTTTGTTATTACAATACTATTCTTGTAAGTTATTTAATTCAACATTTCCCTTCTCACCGAAGGGTCTGTACAAGTCATCGTAACAAAACATACAGATAGAAAAACTCTTCTGAGTTAAATGGAAAAAACAACAACACCCCGATTCTCAAACAAAATTTAAAAATTTCATGATAGTCTGACCTTTGATAAATGAGTCAACAAATGAGACACTGAATTTTGAGCTATTATGTTCGGACTAAGGAGAAATAATAAACAAGCCCCGATTTTAAAATTAACACGATACAGAGCAATTTATTGTGTTTATACTTGCCATTCAAGCACTTTATTTCAAGTCTGAATATATAATGTCATTCTATTTTTTTGTGTGTGAACTTGGTCTTCCCATTTGCATTTAGGAGAGTGTAACTAAAGAGATAACCTTTTATTTTCTTTTTAAACAGAGGGAAAATGGGACAGAATGGGCAGGAGCCTGTGAAACAGCCGGGAGTAGGAGTGGGAACAGCAGACCCGGAAGGTAAGGTAAAATTTACAATTTTGGATTTTGGTTGAATCTACGTGATACACTACAAGTGTTTCATTTGTTCCTCTTTGAATATAAATGTAAATTGCTAAATGCTAATGGCAACAACACTAGGAAGTATGGCACCATTCTCTATGTTACCTAGTTGATTAGAATTACTTTGTAATTTCGTTTAACAGTTTCCCAATTTCTTGATTTATATTTAAGTACTTTGGGGTACTGAAAATTAAAAAGAGAAAGAAGAGGGGCGCCTGGGTGTCTCAGTCTGTTAAGTGTCTGCCTTCGGCTCAGGTCATGATCCCAGGGTCCTGGGACCAAGCCCACATCACGCTCCCTGCTCAGTGGGAAGCCTGCTTCTCATTCTGCGTCTGCCCCTCCTCCAGCTTGTGCTCTCTCTCTCACTGTCTCTCAAATAAATAAATAAATAAATAAATCTTAAAAAAAAAAAAAAAGAAGAGTGAGAAGGATGACATGAGAGAGACTCAGGAGACTTTGTCAGGAAAAATAAATATCTTGTTGAGATTTTTAAAATTTTTGTTAAAATACCGCGCAAACAGAAAATAAATCATGAAACTTTACTTAAAATTGAAATTCTTAAATGCATGGAGCTCAGAAGAAACTAATGGTATAAAGATCATTTTACAGGGAAAAAATTTATTAAAGTAACTTACAAAGTGAAAACCCAATTTGAACTTAAACTTGGTTTTATTAAACAAACAGTAAATGTATTACAAAATGCAAGAAAATCTTTAACTTCAGCAGACACATATTCAGTATCTATAATGTGCACAACAACTAGCTTATCTTTCATTATATTGTGATAAGATCTGACAGCACTGTTATCCTTCTCGGATTGTACAGCCTCTCAATAATTTCAACTATCTTCATTACTTTATAGTATTCTAAGTACTTTTCACATATTATCTCATTTAATTCTTAAAATTACCTATGAAGGTAAATAATACCATATACTGGTTTTACATAAGAAGAAACTGAGGTGCAAATATCACACAAGATAAGAGCAAGTAACTTGAACCCAAGTGAATGATGCCAAAGCACCTGCTGTGAAAAAGAATGATTAATGGCCCCGTATCACAAAGACACTAGATAAAGAAATAGGAAACCCAGATTTGGATTTCAAATCTGGTCCTATTACCTAACTGGTGACCTGATCTATCTTCAGAAACCTCTTCTGGCAAATGCTGGATACTAATGATACCAAGGTTCCTTGTGGGTTAGTAGATATCACATTTTTCTGATTCTACTAAAAGTTTTTCTTTAGGTTCATTCAAGACTGTGTTTTCTTTATCTGTTGCCATTTTACCCAGGATTCCACCCTCAATCTACCCATCATTTTACATACTCACTCTCTGCATAAACTCAGCAATTCTCATCTCTATGTTGATTAGTCCCAAATTTACCCTCCAGACTCCCTGGAATTCAGACTCCAATAGTTCATGTCTGCCAGGCATTTGTGTGCAACCAAGAAAATGGAAACCACTCTGAATATTTAAAATAGAGGAAGTTGATGGCTGGCAATGACTACATATTCATGGTCTCCCTGAAAAACTGAGCAGGTGGCAGTGAACTAGCAGAACTAGTGAGGTGGCAGAGGAGGCGACTGTCCCTGAGAGCTGAAACCAGGGCAAGCCTGAATTGCAGGGAGCAGGAGACAAGCTAAAGAAACAATGAATGCCAGAAATAGATGCGGAGATAGATGAGGATGGGGAGAGATACCCTGGTTACTTCCTTCTTCCCATTCTCCAATCTCTGCCAATGCCTGATCAAATCCCGCTGGAAGCCAACTGCCAGGGGAGCCTGGGAAACATCCAAGGGGACAGCTACCCTGATAGGAGAGCAAGGAGAAGCTGGGGAATGCACCTAAGGGCCCAGAGGTGCAGGGCCAGTGCAATATTTTGCCCGGAGATCCCATGAATGAATCAGATTCCATATGTCCTGAACTTAATTCACCCTCTTCCAGATTTTGCCTTCCTCTCCTCCTATGCTCTTCTACCACTAACCAAATCTACTCCTGTTTACACCATAATTTGCATATTTTGTTATCATTGTTCTTTGACTTGAATGTACCTATTTTTATGTCTGTCTTCTCTGTAAAATTGAACAACATTTGGACTAGAGCTATGGTTTAGTCATCCTGGTGGCACAGCACTTAGCAGAAAGCCTCACCCATAAAGTCGCTTCCAGAATGTTTGTTGAACTTCTATATGCCATCTGTCAGGGACTTTGGTTAATATTGAATCAATTCGGTGTCTTGGATCTTTTCAAGCAGCAAGAGCACAGTACGATGTTTCATTGATTCTTTTTTCTTTTTATTTCCCTCATGGTTTTTAAATCATTTCCTTTGAATACATAAAGCTTTTCATGTTTTTAGTTTAAAAAACAGAATATTTGTTGAGTGAATGAATAAATGATATAATAATATATGAAAATAATGCCCATTGATTTTCAAATGACTCTAGAATTCAGGTAATTAGGGAAGTAATTCATGTGCACTTTTTTCAAAGTTGAATTACTTAATTTTACTTTTAAAGTTCATAGATAAAATTATTGTAGTAAAAAAGTTAATAACTGTCAATAAATAAAAATTATTCACCCTTATATTGCTTTCTTCTTTCCCATCAGTCCAACAAGAAGGAGCCAATCATAAGCTGTTTTATATTTTACTTAAACTTGTGAGTCAGTATGTTTATATTTTAGTGAACTCTTATCAGTAGTTAATCTCAGATTAGTTATTGAGCAGAGGGCTGGAGGTTGAGGATGGGAATAAGATGGAATACATAATGTAATATGAGTCATTTAGAGTTATGTGCCATTTTTGTAACAGTATTTTGGAGAGATTATTTTTGACTGAGTTACTTCTGAAATTTTGACAATAAGCAAATTAATAATTTACATATATGTATGAAATTAAGCATGAATATGTCCAACTATAAGAGATATATAAGAGATTGCTAATAATATGGAGAAGAAATCTGCAATAAGTATTGAATCATTACAAACAATTTGAAAAGAATATGTAGAGGGGTGCCTGGGTGGCTCAGTCGATTAAGCATCTGACTTTCGGTTTCCGCTCAGGTCATGAACTCAGGGTCGTGAAATCGAGCCCTGTGTCAGGCATCGCGGACAGTGGGGAGTCTGCTTGAGATTCTCTCTCTCCCTCTGTCCCTCCCCAACCCCATGCCCATGCTCTCTCCCTCTCTCTCAGAATAAATAATTCTTTAAAAAATAAAAGAATCCATAGAGTGGGGAGAAAATTATTAAATTACACAGGAATTTAATTACTCTAAGCAGATAAGAAGAAAACATCAATTTAACATACAAGATTTTGTTTTGTCCCCATAGAAATACAGAATCAACTCTGTGCTGTAATCCAGGTATATTTATGATACAGAATCAACTCTGTGCTGTAATCCAGGTATATTTATGATACACATTTTGTTTTGAGCGATCCAGAGGATTGCTTTCACTTTCCTTTTGTTGTCAGTCAACATATATAGCTAATCTGTGGGAGAACGACGAAAACAAACAAAACAGAATTAGTTCAGTTTGGTTTTAGACATAATATTTAGTTTCTTGATTGGATTTTTTTCTCCTTTAAATTCTTCATCAGGAGCACTTTGTTTTATGCACACCTTGGTCCACTCCAAGGAAAACTGATCTACAAAGCTATGCATACTTTAAAGCAAGAGTGTATCTTAGATTTTAAGTAATCACCCTTGGACGGTTTGTTCTTATAACATTTTTATTCTTGTTTTGGAATTATAGTGCGCAGAAGACAAAAAGTAATGTTTTATGGGGTTAACATTCTATGTGGAGCTTGTTATAGAAATTTTTTAAATGCTAATCATGTCCTTGTTCTACATATTGAGTAAACCTATTTATTCTGCATTCTGATTTTTTTAAAAATCATTTTCCACTTAGTCATTTTCTCCAATAATGTTGCATCTCCCCTATCGCAGTGACTCATAAATTTTAATCTCATGCTGATTAATCTCATGCTCAGTGGGTCAGAATATGAGATCAATCAAAGGTTCTGGAGTTCCAACCTAAGTTGTAGTAAAAAATGGTGATACTCCTGTGGACTGTCTCTGCTGATAACTGGTTGAACTGTCACAATTTAAATAAGTGCACAATGTAAAGTGCAAATAAACACTGTGTTTGGCATGTGATTAACATCCCTTACACTGTAGCTGTTATTAAATTAAAAGTGAATACAGGGGCTCCTGGGTGGCTCAGTCTGTTCAGCATCTGCCTTCAGCTCAGGTCATGATCCCAGGGTCCTGGGGTCTAGCCCCATGTCAGGCTTCCTGTTCAGCAGGGAGTCTGCTTGTCCTTCCCCAGCCACCCACTCCTTCCCCCCACCTGACACCGGCTCCCGCTCTTTTAAGCTCTCTCTCAAATAAATAAATAAAATCTTTTAATCAATAAGTAAATAAATAAATACAAGTGAGTATAAAGGGAGCCATTTGGATTCCATCCAAGAGTGATATTAGTCAAGACTGACAAAATGTCATGCACTCTTCAGAAGAGCTATACAAGACCACTCCTCTTAAAAATTTAGATCAAGTCAATTAGACGTCCCAGGTGTAATGACAAGTGTTTTCCCAATTTACATTAAAACCCTCTAGTACCCTTATTAGATGATCCAGCCCTTTCCTACACTGTTTTCATTAGATGTATTTAATAGTGTTATTGTTTGTTGGTAGACATCCATGTATATTACATATGGTGCCTGGCTTCACCCATTTATTCTCCTAAACCAGGGGTTCACAAGCTTTAGCAGCAGGCATTAAGAATCACACTTTGTGTGAGGTTTAATTTGCCTGGCTGCATGTATTTAAAAAACAAATAACCCTAATACATCATTTATTTTCTCAAGTATCTTTAGAAGCCTTAATTTAATCACTCAATTTCCATTTTCAATGAGCCAGAACAAATAAACCTCTACCATTATAGAAACATGCTCAACTCTACCCACAAATGCTTTCAAATAATTGAGTCTGTGAAAGCACATCACCAATAATGCTAACCCAAGGAGGCAGGGGCCAGGGGGTAGCACAGAGAACAAGGTTTGATTCAACATCTTACTGGAAGCGGGGGTTTTTTGCTGTTGAAAAAGCATAACAATTTATGTAGAAATAATGAAAGTCTCTAATGACCACAGCAATCTCATTTTAATTGACATCTCAAGTCTATTTTATACACACATATATTTTTTTACATAGCTCCAATGGTGATTAGTATGAGTGCCTTTAAGGTGAATGAACACGTCTTACAAAGCCCATGAAACAAGTGCAGAGCAGAAATGACTTCCTGCATTAAACCAATAAAAATCTAGGCCTCAGGGTTGGAGTCTCTATCTTGTTATCCTATTTTGAGAGACTTTTTTTTAAAGATTTTTTAAAAGATTTTTTCTATTTTTTTTAATATTCATTTAATTTTCCCTCTTTCCATGGGTTGTTTAAATATTAGCCCACAAAGAGGAAAATATAACACCTCTCTGAAAGGCCCTCAGTTAGAACATAATAACCGCTGTTCTAAGGGCATCCCACAGGTTGCTCAGCAAATACTTAGTGAACACCTGTTGTGACAGCACTGGGATAAGCCCTGGGCTGCAGTGTGGAATGTGACTTAATCCTTGTCCTTTTTTTTTTTTTTAAAGATTTATTTATTTATTTATTTATTTATTCGACAGAGATGGGGAGTGGGAGAGGAGGAAGCAGGCCCATAGCAGAGGAGCCTGATGTGGGGCTCGATCCCAGAACGCCGGGATCACGCCCTGAGCCGAAGGCAGACGCTTAACCGCTGTGCCACCCAGGTGCCCCAGTCCTTGTCCTTCTGACTGCCTAGTAGAGTTCCTACAACTCAGATCATAGTTATAATCTTGACCCTGAAGATAAATTCATTTCACCCTCTAGACATTTATTTCCATTACTTCAGGCTGTCTTTCTAATTAGACTAAGGAAATTTCAAATTAAATATGAAATGTCTTTTTTTTTTGTCTTCTGTATATCAGTTCTTTTATTTTCTGGAATTTCCTGATTCTCTTCATTTTACTGATGTCAAGAATGATCTTTCAAGGAGTTAGTCAGTAATAAGATTAATATTAAAGTACAGCAGACATTTAATGTTGTATCAGTTTCAAGTGTACATCATCATGATTTGACAATTCTATATATTGACAATTCTATACATTACTCAGTGCTCACCACGGTGTGTAGTCACTGCCTGTCACCAAATAATGTGATTACAATATTAGTGACTATATTCCCTATGCTGTACTTTTCATTGCTGTGACTTATTTATTTTATAAATAGAAGTTTGTATCTCTTACTCAAGGACTTAATTTTTAAATAAAAATTTATCTTTATTTAAGTTCAGTGTTATTGAAGATGATGATGGACAAAATTTATTTATAATATACTTACCATTGTAGATGTTTTGTTAAAATCATTAAGATGTGATGTTACTAGATTTTTATCTCAATTTTGAGGTCAGGATGTTATCAAGGGAAATGTGATTAGTGGGTTATTTTGTATCATTTGATTACTTACCATACACAAATTGTGCTTAAAAATTGACCAACATATGCACATTATAGTATAAAACTATTTTCAGTGGATTGAATATGTTTGCTTTTTTGTGAGCAGAAAAGGGCTTTCTGGAATATTTTATTGGCATATCTGTCTATTTGGGTCTGCCACACCTATTTAATTATCCAAATTTTATTTTCAGTTTTTAAAATTGGACTGTTCTTACCTGTTTATTTTTTAAAATTTTTTAAAGAACTTTAAATCTCTCTTTGTTGAGAAGCAAAGGAAATTCCACATAAATATTTGTTGAAATTATATTAAAACTCTAATATAATTTTGGGGTAATTGACATCAATACATATAATATTTTCTTATTCATCAATATGATATATCTTTATATGCTGATTTGGACATGCTAATTTTTGTATGTGTGATATTAAGCAAGTTACTGAAATTCTCGAAGTCTCTAAGTCTCTGGTTCCTAATCTACAAAAGTCAGAATAACAATGGTACCTACCTGACCAGTGTGTTGCAGGGAGTGATGGAAATAATGTGTAATGTGCCTGGCAGTGTAGCTGGCTCATAGTCAGTAAATGCTGGTTATCATTGTTCCGATCGTCACCTGTATCATGTAAGTGATTACTGCTAACCTAATTCTTCCCAAGCCTTTTAAACTCATGTTCTCTAAAATGATCTTTTTTCCCCTCACCTCTGACATTTCAATGAAAAAGATGTTTTTAGGGTCCTACATTTTGCAGTTTGTTTCCAAATACTATTATTACAGTATTTCAAGCTACTCTCTTTCCCCCAAATAATTCTGATGTGATCTGTTGTATAGGATTGCCTCCCCTCTCTTGAGGTTCATATTTCCCTAAACTGCCTGGGTTTAAAATCAGTGCAACTGATTTCTGGACCTGTAGTATTCACTGGGAGTGTAAAATTGAAGGTGTCTACTAAAAAGCAGTCTAATATTGAAATATGAAAAACATTCTAGGTCTTTACTCTGAGCCAGATTCATTTCTGGAGTATTGATGGACCAGTAAAATTTCAGTAAATTTCTGGAAGATGCGTTGATATTTCTTAGCCTTAGTACACATCAAAGAACTGACAATTGACAAACTTAAAGCCCAGAATATTTTAGACTTTCAGAAATTAATATCTCTAATGGCAATTTTTAATTTTTTTTTTAAATGTTTTTTTTTTTTTTTTTTGCCTAGAAGTCCCTGAAATGCTTGCAATGGGAGTTAGTGCTCTGATTTATTTATCAGAGAGCAGCTCTTAAATCAAGATAAGAACATTACAGTGTAGCAGAAGGTAATGAAAATAAGCCAAGAGCATTCTCTTACCATAGTTGTAGAAAATTAATAACAAAGATGTATATATATAATAGATATTTAGTATTTATTTTATTCTAAATGTGTTTACATTATATGGTTCACTTGTCACAAAACAGTCAGGAATATAGATAGGAAATAATGATTTCAACTTTATAGTTATGGAAACAGAGACTCAGAGCAATGAAACCATTCACTCAAAGTCACATAGCAACTAATTAAACAGTCTGGGTTAAAATTTACAAATACATAATCTACTGTCATCTGACTCTAGCCCATTGTACTTTGTAACATTTTTATCTTAATATTGATAGTTACAGAGCTACTTCATGAAAAACTATTTTAAATTTATAAGATGGTCTGTAATAATTGGAAAGGAAAGCATTCAACTATAGTTGATGCATATGGCCAATTAACTAATATCAATATCAGTTACATTACAGGCACTATGTAGCTTACCAAAAGAATTTTATTTTTTTATTTTTTTTAAAGATTTTATTTATTTATTTGACAGAGATAGAGACAGCCAGTGAGAGAGGGAACACAAGCAGGGGGAGTGGGAGAGAAAGAAGTAGGCTCATAGCAGAAGAGCCTGATGTGGGGCTCGATCCCACAACTCCGGGATCACGCCCTGAGCCGAAGGAAGATGCTTAACCTCTGTGCCACCCAGGCGCCCCAAAAGAATTTTAAAATCTCGTTTATCAGACATTTAAAATTTCCATAAAATTACTGTACCCAAAACATTATTGTATCAACAAAATAGACATGTACACAAATGAAATAACATAATGTATATATGATAATATGACTATAAGTTTTAAATGAAATGGACATTTTTATTTAGTAGAAAAAGTTCATTTTGCAAAGAGTTGTGTCATAATTGTCTTCTGTAAGAAAAGTAAGTTAGTCTACTGGGTTATACCATATACCCAGTAATTGTAATTTGGATTAAGGAGATAAAATTAAAAATAATATGAGTATTTGAAGAAATTTGGGAGACTATTTAACCTTGGTGGCGTTTGCAGGGTAGCTTTCTAAGCATTAAAGGAAATCCATAAACCATCAAAGAAACAATAGATGTTTTTGTCTGCAGGAAAAACAATAAAACTTATATGGTAAAAGAATCAAAAGCAAAGGCAACAAGCAAATAATGAATAGGCTAAAAAAATTTTATATGTGATCACCAAATGATTATTAACCTAAGTAAATGTCTCCTTAAAGGTCTCTCATATTTTGCCCAATTAAAGAAAGAGAGAGAGAGAGAAAAAAAAACATGGTCAGAAGTTATGAATTAGCATTTCAGTGAAACTGGTGTCTCACTGAAGGGAAATTATCAATTAACTTATAACTGTTAAAACAAGAAAATTAAATGATAAAGCTACTAGATTCAAATTCTAATAATAATTCCATGAAAAATAGTAAGAATAGAGATAAATATTATTCAAAATACAGCACATTATTCCCCCAAATCAAAGAAAATAAATCTCCACATTGGAAAGACAAGGAATGAAAAAAGACTTACAGCTGGAACAACCTCATAATAGTTCAGAAAACTAGAGATATAAAAAAGATTCCAAATATATAGAGAGACAATTAATTAAAATGTATTATATAGAACAGAGGAAGGACAGGAATCCACATAATTTCTCAATAGCAAAGTAGACATTTTAAAAAATAGAGAAAAATGGGTAATGCCCTTGAAATTCCAAGTGGAAGGGATTGTACCTAAAATTCTATCCACAAACTATCCATCAAGTATAAGGGTTGAGTAAAATCATTTCGGGGAAGGCTAGGTCTCAAAAATTTTACTTCTTATGCTACCTATCTGGATGAGAGGGGTGTTCACGCAGGAGGGGAAAGGAGAAATTGACAGAAGTCATGACGTGCCTGACCAAGTGAAAAATGAAGAGGTATCAGTACTCTTGGATACTTTACAAACAATTAGGGGTAGGTACACAGAAAGCTAAGCAAACTGTAAAATAAAAATAATTAACAATTTGAGGGAAAACAAAAAAATTTAGGTAAAGAACTCCATGTAATACCCAAATGGTCTCAGACGTGAACAATGTTGGTCAAGTTAATGTAAATATGAAACATTAGTGTAACCAAGATTGCAACATAACTAGGTTGCAAGGATGAGGAAGGCTAAATCTTCATGCACTAAAATAAAACATCAATAAATTATAATGGCAATATAACATTTTAAGAAATTAGCATAGAAAGAACCAAAGAAACAGAAAAATAGTTGACAGTAGGTTTTTCTTGAAGATTTTTTCAAGGGTTAGGTAAAATGAAGGATTGGGACATGGGAGAATTGATTGTTGAAAAAGAAGGCTTAAAATGTACAGTGATTCAACCTTTCCCTATGTGAGAGAATAAAAATTTAGAGCTAGCGATCAAATAGTATTAACAAGTATAAGAAAAAAGTGCCATTATTTACAGTAAATAACTTCCTACTAGTACCCTAATGATTATGAATATTCATTCTCTTAAAACTCTGTAGTAATAGTTAGTGCAGGTAGTATTTTCTTTAACGTACTCATTCATCAAAGATAGTCTGATAGCACCACTGTTAGACAAAGCTTTTTCACTTTTAAGAAACCTGACTTTGATTACAAAATACAAAATCTCTGGGGGAAAAAAAACTGTAGAATTCAAACTATCAGGTGGTTTTAACATTTTTTTTTCCACATCACTCAAAAGTTAAAATGAATTTTATAAATGCTAAGCAACAAAAATTTCAGAATTTTGGGAAAAGCTAAAATTCATTGAAGATGGTTTGTTTTTCTACCAATCAGGTTATTGAGATATGTTCTCTGATTGAAACATTCTTATTTGTTTTATCCAGAAAGTCATTTGAAAATTTACAAAATATTCTATAGGAAAAAAAACCCACCTCTTATATTTAAGTAAAAAGGAGGACTAACTTCCTCCTCCCTCTGAAAAAAGACCAGCACAGGTCACAAAAGAAGTCTTTGCTCAACCAAATAACACTTTCCCTGAAGGAACCAATTTTACAGATAAGGAAGTAACACAGACCTGAGGCAATATCCTCTGAGGAAAGCACACACTGCTTCTTTTGCAATGTCTCAAATAATCAATATATCCTACTTGCTTTGCAACAACAAAAATTATAGGAAAAGAACCATTCACCTGCTTAATTCTTTTATTTTAAAAAAGAATTGCCATCTATTCAAGTTATCTTTTGCACTTCAGTATTTTCCTGCAGCAAGCAGGTGCAATTTTCGACTGTTATCGAAAGCAGAGGCTTACTTGCCCATGAAACAGCACGCCATTGTGAATTCTGTAATTTACATTGCCCCCCGAGGTCCAGAAGCTGTCGTTGGTGTTATGGAATACAAAGAAGCTATGGCAGAGCTTTATCTTACACATTTTATTATGACATGATTGCCGATGCATCTGTACGCTACGTATATCTCAATAGATCGTTATCATCTAGATATGTATGTCTAGATATACCCATACAATATACAGACAGGTTCTACTCAATCTTTTCAAAAAAATCTACACACCGAAACAACCACAAGAGCCACAACGTCACACTGCCACTTGCTTGCTAAGCTCTCTGCTGGTATCTTTAAAAATTTGGTGGCCTCCATTCTTACAACAAACTCTCTAAATTAGGTATTGTAATATTTATGATATTCCTGTGTCTAGCAGGAAGCCTGGCACACAACACCCACTCGGTAAATATTTTTTGAATCAAGAGATCCAGATTCAGAGAGACTGAAGCATAAATCAAGCCTAGAAATAAAGTCACGTTAAGTTCCTATTCGCACCAAAATATTGAGATAGTCTTAAAACTCTGGATTGTTTGAATATGCCTGCTATACGCAAACATCTCTAAAAGCGATATTAATCATGTATGTTGAGGTACAGCTTTTCTGGAGTTGACCGGCCTCAAACTGAACTCAGGGAGGTGATATGGCTTCAATTAAAAACTACATAATCTGCTTCAAAATATAGTAATTCTGCATCTGTGTTGGTTGTGCCTCTTTTCTCACAAAACCAGGCTGGATCTGCAGATGATGATTAATGATGAATCTCTGCCAGAAAGACCCAGTGCCCTGGGAAGACAGATATGTTCATGAACAATTATAATAAGAGTTATAATAGAAGGGGACGTACATTGAATATTAAGGCACTTTGCTTTAGTTTGGCTAAAGAAAGCCTTCCTGGCAGGGAATGCTTTTGTAGATGGTTCTTGAAATAAAATAATAAGAAATGTAACTGGAGGAGGGCCAGGGAGGTTTCCAATAAGAGGAAGTTTCATGTTCAAAGCCTGCAGATGCTGAGAGAGTATGTATTATTGGTGAGCCGGTGGGCACTGCTGTGTGATTGCAGCAGGGTTTTCGGCTGGAGGGAGACAGGACTTGAAAGGTAATCACGGTTCAGATAATTTATGAAATATCAGACACAGTCGGGAAGAATTTAAAGTCTACGCTGTAGATGGGCAGTTGGAAGCAATAGATGGATTTTTAAGAGGAAAATTACACGATCAGGTTTGGTGCTATGAAGCATAAGGGACCACATCTGCAGTCAGGGGACCAGTTAGGAGACAATTCAAAAGTCCAAGTAAGAAACGAGGACTGGAATGCCGGCAGAGACAACAGTAGGAGAAAAGAGGGATCGACAGCTCTGGGAGAGATCTAGGAAGACAAATAGGAATGGGTCCGTTCCAAAAATGATTGGGAATCAAAATGCAAATAGGGCAGCTTTAGGCACCAGCAAGGTAGAGATGAAATGATGTGATTATGGTCACTTTTTCAATGATCAGTTGTTAAAAGTAAAAGTGTGATTCCAAAGGAGAAACTAAAAGTGTTAACAGAGGTCAGTGCAAAAAAGTGATAACATAAAGTGGAGCATGGGGAAAATGATAAAATGCAAACCTGCACTTCACAGAATTTTAAAGAAAGAAATTGACTGTGTTTTAAAAGGCCATATGGTATGCACTTCAGAGAACATTTTTAAGATGAATTAAAAGAGTAAAATGGAGTTTGAATGAGGTTGAACACTGAAATCTTGCTCTCTTGACTTTGTCTTTATACACATCTAGTGTCACGGATCTGTCGTTCGGAAAGCTTGAGGGCTCAGCTCCCTCCACACGCTGATGACCGTGTGAACGTGTGTGCAGGGTAGCCCGAGTGACAGGTGAAAACCACTGGCAAACAAGTTCAGATGACGGATTTGATTTTTTAATAAAAAATTTCCAGGCTGTATCCTAATGACAGTGAGGGGATTAATTCAGTACTTTTTATTTTATACTTCTCTTGCATTATACAAAGAAATAAAAAATTCAGAATGCTCCCATTAAGTATTGAAAGCAGGTTTAATCAGAAGTTACAATTCTACATTTGAAAGTGCATAAATATTGATCTATGCGTTTTAGAAAGTTCTCTGAGAACACGAAGGTTTTGTTTTTTTTTAAGCAGAAGAAATGGAATTTATCAAAATACTCCCTCTTCTAAAATTAACCGAGTTATTGCATTTACCTTTTGAAACTTTTTTTTTTCTCAGTCACTAATATCTCGTTAAACCAGAGAAACAGGGTTATTGGTTGAATGGCTTGAATCAGTCAGTCAGCAGTCTTTAGTACCAAGTATCTGAGTCTATTTCATATTCTGTGAGTCTATGTCAAGTTAAGCAGGGGTGTCTGTTTGGCTTGTGTTTTAATTGGTGAAAATAGTATTTTAAAATGATTTCAATTACTGCAAGAGGCCAGAAAAGCCAGAGCCATTTGTCAACAATTTATTTTCAAGACAGATAGCTTTTTCTTCAAGTGTTTGTTACTTTTGATAGTCTGATACTTTGAGTTCATTTCCTTTTAGTTAATGATGTATTGGCTGGGTCAAAATTTAGGTCAAGTGGTGCAGGTTAGTTTGATTTTGACACTGCTGTGATATTTCTCAGCCAATTTACGATTTGCTTTGTTATAGTCAGAAGTGAGGTTAGCTGGGTAAATTTAAGATGAACTGTTGCTCATTGGTTTTTTGTGTGTTTTAGAGCAAAATAGGATCTGTCTTCAGAATGTGTTTTTCTTGTGAGTTTGGAAATGTAAATTAGCAATCTCAGATTGAGATCTTTATAGCATTTGATTTGATATATTAAACTCTCATATAACTAAATTTAGTTAACTAATAACCTTCTTCTTCCTAGATTTTTTCCTTTAATAATGTGTTTAGATATATTTGAAATAAGATATTCTACTGAGATGTTCCTGAAAGTAATTGTATTATAAATTAAGAGAATGGAATGATTGTGTTGTTGAAAAAATGGCATTTAAAAAATTATATCTTTATCAATTAATGAGTGACTACTCTTCCTGCCAAAATATTACCTAAGATTTAATCTAGGTTGAATTGTTATCATGGCAGACATGATAACATGGAGGTATGTTATGGAAATATGCAATATTATGTTACTTCAAAAAATACAATTTTTAATTTATTAAGAATAATTCCTTGCTAATTTCAACAGCAAAGTTGTAAGAAAATTCAGAACTTTAAATTTATTGGTGGGGAAAACTATGTCAGATTTTAGTTGAGTTTAGTTGAGTTTTACTAGCGGATAGAAGGGAAGACTGTGGCTCTTTGCCTACAAACTCCTCCTCCCATATTTTATACCTTCTATATTTTATACCTCCTATATTTTATTTCCTCTTTTCCATTTCAAAAACTGTCCAACTGTAGGTTCTCATCACCTCTCACCCTGAGAACCTCCTGGTGTGAGTGCCCTCTGAACTGACAATACCCTCATCTTCAGGATCATCTTTGACAGTGACTGTCTAGTGTGGCCTGGTCACTCTAGCAGAAAGCATTTCTGTGGACCCCTATAACTACCTAACTCTATCTGGGTTTTAATACAATAATTAGTCCATAGAACACACAATAATCAGTCCATAGGTTATTCCATTTTATGTTCTTTTAAGATAGGTTACTAAACTCTCTACTTGATAATTTTAACTTTAACAGTAATTGTGTTTTATATTTATCAAGACTAGTAATAATCTGGAGTGTTTCCTTCACTAACAAAGGCTAAGGTCAGTGTCATCCAGGTACAGACATTCAGGATGTGCACAGCCCAATTCCAAGAGGCACTGTTAACATAACTCAGTTGTAAACAACACCCTCTGGAGTTATCAATGTGATGTTCCTGCCAAAGAAACGTGGTACATTCTACTGTCTGGACTTAGGGTCCAGAATGACACAGGGTTTACAAAAATTAGATGTTGAGGGACAATTTCCATTATGGTAAGTTAGAACTGTTAATAATAACCTACTGAGAGGTTAAATATGCTGGGCTCATTTAATCTTTGCAAGAACCTTGTGATATAAAACTGCTTTCTCAATAACCCTTATTATTGTGTCTGGAAGGTAGATGTGATGCCTGGATATGGAGCATGTGGCTTGCAACTATTAGGCAAAAAGGAGGTAAATGAATATGAAAAATGACAGAATAGGTATACAGAAAGAACCCGAGTTCCTAAACTCATTACTGTAATGGCAAACCTATGTCTATCTCTGGATTTCTTGTTATATTAGAAAAATAAATCCCTATTTGTTTAATCATTCTAAGTAAGTTTTCCTGTCTCTTATAGCTGAAAACAATCCTTAATGATGCAGAAAGAAAAGAACAGAAAGAAGAAGAAAAAAAAAGAAATTAAGCAGAAAGTAGAATTAATTCCAAATCACCTCTAATTCTTGTTGCTGTAAATGACCTCATAAAAGATGAATTTAATTAAAGTATATTAAACATTTCTAGCTACATGCTATATATAGAAAAAATATACTTAAAGTAAAATCTCATAGAAAAGTTGAAAAAAAGAGACGGAAATATGAGTATCATGCAATTGTTATTCAAAATGTAGTAGGCAACATGGCGGTAGAGTCAGACAAAATGGTCAGAAAAATCAAGGCAGAAAACAACAGCCTTCCTATGTCACCTGTAATGACCACTTCAAAAACATGATAAAAAAGAGAGAGAGAGAGAGAGCCTTTTCACCATAGCAGCACAAAATCTAAGATTCCAGGAAATAACTAATATCTAACAAAATACAGCACTTTATGAGAAAAATGCAAAATACTATTGAAGTTCATAAAAGAAGACATGAATGGATAGGCATAGAGAGCATGATGTAAACATTAATATCATAAATATTGCATTTGTTCCCAAGTGAATTTGTGAATACCAGGAAAGTTCAATTAAGCAACAAAAGCTTATTAGGGAATTTTGAGAACTGATCTTAAAATCCATATAAAAGAGCTGAGGGCCAAAAAAATTTTTGAATAAAAATGATGAAGTAGAAAGATTACTTACAAAGTTATAGTAGATAAAATGCTACGATATAGAAGTATAATCTAGTAGACCAGTGAGACCGAACAGCTGGCCCAGAAATGTCCTTGTATATATGGAAACTTTATTTACGACAAAAATTGCACCGCAGATAAATAATTCAGAGAAAATTGGCTGCCAGCATGAAAAAAAATTACTACTACCTCTTACTATAAAAAGCAATAAATAGGTAACTGTGGATGGTTTAAGTATCTAAAATGAAGAGTAATACTTTCAGACTTTCAGAAGTAAATAGGGACTGTCTTCCCAATGAATGGCAAAATGCAAAAGAACTGTTAAAACACAAAACCAAAACCATAGTGTAAAAGGCTAATGAATTTGACTATATTATAATTAAAATAAACTTTGGTCAAAAAATGACACCATAAACAGAACAAAACAATAAGACAGCAGGTATTTACTGTATATATAACGCAAGTAGATCAGGGTCCAATAGGCGTGTGTATATACTCGCATATATTGTTTTTCTGAAACTCTTTAAGAAAACCCAGAATTTGCAGAAATGTGACTAAATGGAGTTATATACTTCTGATTGAAGAGTAGAACATATAATATTAGTGTAAACATTTTGGTCAATTTGACAATAACAACTAAATTTGTATACTGTTTAAACCTATGATTCCAGTATATACTAAATATTCTACCATATCCCAACCGAACTCTTTTATCCATGTGTGAAGAGTTTCATATAAATTTTCATTTTAGCTTTGTTTATAATGTTGTTTCGCTTTGTTTATACTAATGTAGAATTGGAAAACTATATTCATGACAAAATGATAGATAAATAAGTTTTGTATATTCGTTAATATTATAAAAGTAAATATATAGACGGAGAAAAACAACTTGAGTTACTATATACACCTATTTTTGATAATTCCTAGCAAATTAGGAAAGGTAGGGCCCTTCCTGAGTTTTGTAAAGATTATATATATGTATATTTTTAAATCATTTTACTAAAAGGAGTAATTTTGGTGCATGTTTGTTTTTTGGGGTGTTTTTGTTTTTGTTTTTTTTTGAGAGAGAGCGAGCACATGCACAAGAGGGGGAGATGGGGCAAAGGGAGAGAGAGAATCTCAAGCAGACTCCCTGCTGAGCACAGAGCCTGACACAGGGCTTAATCTCAAGACCCTGAGATCATGACCTGATCCTGAAATCAAAAGTCAGACATTTAACTGACTGAGCCACCCAGACGCCCATTGGTGCATGTTTTTTTAAGATCAGACCCAAGGATATTTGACATAACATTGGCCTTGACTCACATGTAAGGGAAGAAAATAAAATAAGAGGTACAACAACTGAAAGGGGGAAAAATTATTTGCAGTCAATTTGAATACATATGTATATAAAAAATCTGACAGAATCAACAGATAAATGTTAGAACTAATAAGAATTACTCTAGATCACCAGCAAGTAACCATAAATACACAACAACAGTATAATTCATAACATCAAAACATTCATAATATCGTATCTTGGAGCTTACTTAGAAAATAACTAAGATATCTACAGAAAAATAAAAGCAACTTGAAGACTCTATTAATGGACATAAAAAAACCTCTGGATAAATGTATAATCATTTCATGTTTCTTAGTGAAACAACAAAATAGAAATCTAATAGAGTTTCAATTAAGTTACCAGCTGAGTATTTTTGAGGAACTCAATACCCTTATTCTAACATCCCTATAAAATAACAGAGAACCTCCAACATCCAAGTCAACTTGGAGTAAGAGGAGCAAAGAAAGCTTTGGTGTTCATTCATGTTACTCACTGATGACCTCCATTCCTCTGACTCCCAGACTGTTTGGCTCCCTTGTGGCACAGGGGGTTCTTTGACTCATTCTAGCCTATGAGTGGCGGTTGGATATGATGTCCGCCATTCCTGGACTGAGCATTTAATTGCTGATGGGAGACTTGAGGAGTTCTCTTCTCTTTCAGGTATGGCAATCAGCAAAGAGGGAGACTGCTGACTGTCCTGTCAGCCTAAGATGTTGTGACTTTTAGTTTTCAATCACTGCTGTTTTGGTGATATTTGTTACTGAACAGAATCTAATCTACCCTGACTGACATAAGTGTGAAGTGACCCTGCCAGGTATTTGGACATAATGATAAAAAGAGTTTGGTATTTGTGCAAGATGAAGGGAACAGTGGCATAGTGCATAAAGCATAGACATAAGCCCAGGAATATATGTGAACAAATCAATAGGTCCGTTTCATGTATAGACCATTTCTCCTTTTAAGAAGAAAATAAAAACCAAACCCTGGACTATGGTCTAATTTAATCTGCAGTAATTGACGTGCCATGAGGCCCTAGCGGGAAGCAGTTGACACATTCAAATGGAGTAGTTAAAAGAGTTTAATAAAAAGACCATGTACAAAGTGGGAGAGGTTAAGGGAACCACCAAGGCCAGGTGAAAGGGTAAAAGACTGGCCACAAGAAAAACCCACTCCTGAGTGGAATGAGGTGTGAGGAGGGAGGCTGACGCCAGAACTGAGCAAGAGCGACCGCCAGATACAAGAGATTCTGGGCAGGAGCTCTAGCATTTGTGGCAAGTCACCAGTCCCTGCAAAACAAGCCAGCAGATGAGGATGGGTGAAAGGCAATAAATAACTCGTCCTCTATCCTCCTACCCTCACACTGCCTGCTGACTTCTCATTGCTAAAACCCCAGAAGAAGCGTAAGATGAGGAAATCCAGGTGATACAGTTCAAGCGTTCTTCTCAGGGTAAAGCGGAGAAGACTAACGAAGAGGGGAGAGACATAAAAGAATATCTAGTGAATTGGGTTGAGAATAAATAGTTGAGCTGGAATTCTAGTTCATTCTTTTAGCTTGCATGGCAGTTAAGGACAAAGGAGATAAAGTGATAGCTGGGGGAAAAAATAGGATCAAGGAAGACTTTTATAGGATCTTCCTATATGTTGCATTAGTAGAAAGTGAAAAACTGAAGAGCCAGTGAAAACCGAAAGATCAAAACGACTCTATGTTAAGGGTGTTAGGATTGATCAAGAAGAGAGAGATGACATAAATAACTTGATGGGCCAACTTTTACATTTGATTCCTGTAATCTGTTGACCCTCCTTTAACACCTCAGATGCTATTCACGGGTTTATTCAGAGGTTACTTGGCTGCCTGTTCACCTTCCATTCCTATGGGAAGCCGGAAATTGTTCTATGGTTAATGGTAGTTTCACTCGTACACAGACCTTCCTCACAGAAGCTCCTGGTTTCCCTACCATTATGCAATTATCTGGTTTTATTTTCTAAATTCGTTACAGTTTGATGCTGATGTTTCTCTGTGTTGGGAGAATACACATAGATCCACTGCTACTCCGGGGGGGGGGGTGTTAATCTGCCTCCTTTTAGATCAAAGGTCAAGACAACTTGATCTTTTTGGTCTACAACGTAGATGGGAGTCGAGCCAAGGCCGTGTGAACTGAGGAAGCCAGGCTTGTGTTCTTGAACTTGACTCTCCTCTGGAAAACAACTTCACCGAACTTTCTTGCTCCATCTACCAGCTCTTCTGCATTACTCCTCCTGGGATTTGTTTTCCTGGGGCTTTTGAGAGTAATTTCAAAACTGCAGGCATTTTAAATGTGATATCCATTTAAGTTTTCAGTTTTTCTTTTCTAATAGCAAAAATTCTTTTTTTTAAAAAAAAATCTCATACAAGATAATAGGAAGCTTTCAATTAAACATTTTTAAAAAGAGCTCTGGTTATTTTCAGTCACAGTGAAATGAATGCTAAGAAACATGTACCAAAAGGACACAAAAAAAAAAATGCCAAAAACACTGAAGAAGATCAATCAGAGGAAATCTATTTTTTCCTCTAAAATTATGTTCTTTCTGGCTTTGTCTCAGAAAGAAAGGATTTCTTTATGTAACAGAACACACAGAGAATGTGCAGGCCTGTCCTACTTTCATAGAACTCTTAAATCATATTAGGCCAGAATGCCTGCCTTATTGTATAAAATATCTCCTTGAATCTGGGTTATTTCAAATAAAGGACTTAATGAAAGCTTACAGAACTCTTCTCCCGTGGAAAAAAAGAATTAATGAAAACATAACAAAATGCCTCCTCGCTCAGCCTCCACTAAGCCCTGAGAAATGAAAATGTATCAGGATGTCACTGCGTAGCTTTGAATAATAGAGGCTTGGATATATATGTAAACAGAGAATAAAATTCATAAATTGACATTAAAGCATTTATTTTGGGTGAAACTATAGGAGAAAAAATGTCCCAAAATATCTCAGTTTGGTGGCCTCAGCTTAGTTTAGACGGAAGAGTCAGACCTGAGAAATCTCTTTCTTCAGATGTGTGTGGAAGTGATACTCACCTTGTAGGTTTTCTGTAAAGATTAGAGATATTTTATAAATTCATTCCTTAAGCATCTAATACGGGCTAGGTGTCTTTTCTATGGGCTAAAACAATAACGGTAAATAAGGCACAGTTCTTGCCCTTAAAGGCTGTAGAGTGATACATAACGTGCCTGGAACACAGGGCTTGTTCAATAAATCGAATACATGGTTGTTTCCAGTCAAGTAAATTGTAACTCCCTACATGTAATAAGTCAAGAAGTTTAGTTCATAAATCAAGGCTTTGGGTAGGAAATGAGTAAGCACTTATTCCTTCTTGAACTGTTCCTTGTCTTTCCAAGACAACTTCCCCATGAAACCTGAGTCCCCACAATCCCCAGCTGCCTTCCCCCGACACGTATGTGCTCACAAGCATGTACAAGAATTTGGCACACAAGCACTATCACATAATGGATTGTGACAGATTTGGCGATAATCTTGGGCTGTCTTGCTGGAAACGTCTAATCTAGCTATGTGACGTTAATTCGTCAACCTAAAATTTACAGGCTCCTTTCTTGAAAGTGAAGTTATTAATATTTCTATTTCACATGTTTGAGGAAAAATGAGATAGTGTGAGACAAGTTTGCATTACATAATTGGTATTCATCATTCATAATGTTATAATATTATCCTCTTGATTACAGATTTGTGTATACTTAAACTGTGAGTAGAAAATCGTATGTCTGTAGATATACTTGGTATGAAGATTCATCTTCTTTTCTTGAAAACCAAGTCAATTGAATTTCGTTGTAAAAAATTATGTATTTAGGGGCGCCTGGGTGGCACAGCGGTTAAGCGTCTGCCTTCGGCTCAGGGCGTGATCCTGGTGTTATGGGATCGAGCCCCACGTCAGGCTCCTCCGCTGCGAGCCTGCTTCTTCCTCTCCCACTCCCCCTGCTTGCGTTCCCTCTCTTGCTGGCTGTCTCTATCTCTGTCAAATAAATAAATAAAATCTTTAAAAAAAAATTATGTATTTATATCTGATCACAAAGTGTTTTACAAATCCTCTCTCAGAAATTCTCTAATTCTTTATTATAGTATGTGTTTGTAGAAAGTGCTAGATCCGAGCATTTATGGTCATCTGTGACATACAGGTGGAAAAGTAGTCAGGTGATCGAGCCAGCTGTATGGTGTCATTTTTGTTGTCTGAGCAAGCTGATTAATTGAGAGTCAACTTCATGAGATTTAACAGTGACGGTAATAGGAGTTGAGTTTAATACACTATAAAATGAAATAGATTAGCTCTATTTTGCTTCTCCCTTTCAAATATTAATTTACCAGGATAAACTTTCAAAACCTTTGGTTCTTCACCCCTTCTATTAATCCTATGTATAATGAGGTAAGAGGTAAGAACCTTTGCTCAGAAGACATGTTTCGGAGAATTAAGTTTAAAACATATCAATGGCTTGAGAAACAATGATTTACTAGGAAAGACCGTTCAATGCAAATAAGATTACCAGACCTAGTGAAGGATCTAGTAGCTTTCCCTGCTTCTCCAGGACATGGTGTAAAGAAAGGAGAAGTGCCAGTTATAGATAATTATTGAGTGCTACAGTCACAAATATCGAGTACCACCTTGAACTTTTGGAAGAGAGAGATGTAATTTCAGAATGGAAGGTAAAATTATTGTGGACTCTAGACTAGGGTTAATATACTTGGTCGGAAATCACAGAGAGAGGGTGATGAATAGAAGAAATTAAAGTGAGCTTATTTCCTCTTTCTAACAAGCTCAGCAAAATGGAAAAAGAACTCTTGTTTTTAGAAATTCCTATTTTAAAAGTATTGACTTGGGGCGCCTGGGTGGCACAGTGGTTAAGCATCTGCCTTCAGCTCAGGGCGTGATCCCAGCGTTCTGGGATCGAGCCCCACATCAGGCTCCTCTGCTGGGAGCCTGCTTCTTCCTCTCCCACTCCCCCTGCTTGTGTTCCCTCTCTTGCTGGCTGTCTCTATCTCTGTCAAATAAATAAATAAAATCTTTTAAAAAAAAAAGTATTGACTCATATGAATATCTTGAGATGTTTTGTTCTGTTACTTTACTCTCAATAAATTGAGCAATTGACCTAAGGGTCCAGATTTGCTTGCTAGGTGTAAACTGTCTGTTTCTTCTAGAACTGATCCTGCATTGTATCATTGTTGAGACATAAGAAGAATAAATTATTATTGAGTAACTAGCATTGTAGGCATTGTGCTAACTATGTGTATATATATATTTTATATATATATACACATATATATATTTAACAATATATTTATTATGTTAGCATTTAAAAAATTCATTGTTTAGACTTGAAACTGATAGAATAGAAACAATTGAAAGGAAGGAAAATACAATTATACATGAAGGAAAATACATCACTATTTTTGCTATTAACAGGTATTAGGACATTAACAAGATTTTCTGTAAGGGCTGGGTTTAGAAATCCTGAGTAAACAGAGACAATTATTTAGAGTAGATGTTTAGTAAAGGGTCAGAACTAAATCATATTTAGGTAATATCAGAAAATGTTCACAAATTTATTATCCTATAAAGCTGAAAGAGATACTGTAAATAGTTCATAAACAATTGTATTATCTGTTGTCACTTTACAATATGAGGAACTACAAAACAGAATTATTTAACGACTGGCCTGCCATCCAGATTTCCTGGTTTTGGAACTCCACCTTAATCCCACTTTAGACTTTGCTTAGATTTGGAATGAGTGATAGGAGCTAAGTAACAAATTTTGAGGTGATAGGCTCTCAGGGCTAAATATATATCCTATCTAACACCAATCAGACTTCATTAGGCAGTACCCGTGGCCTGTGGCGCTGGCATGTAGTATTAATTAATGGAAATTTGCAAGGAAACCTAAGTGTCGATGAGATTTTATTCACTCTATGCTGCTTTTTTCCCCTTACACAAACTTTCCTTTTACAAAACGTCCTTCTTTCCTTCTTTTGTTTTCCACATTTTATTCACTTTCGGTTAATTAAACGATGCCTCTAAAGAACCTTTTGGCTCCAACTGGTCTCGCATGAGGAAAAACTGCTCAGATCGCAGATTTCTTAGAATTCTAAGAAAGAGTAAACCTCGATTTACACTATGCGCAGCGAAGTAGTTCAGATACCAATAATGTTAAAAAAAGATTTTCTCAGGGCGCCTGGGTGGTGCAGCGGTTAAGCGTCTGCCTTCGGCTCAGGGCGTGATCCCGGCATTGTGGGATCGAGCCCCACGTCAGGCTCCTCTGCTATGAGCCTGCTTCTTCCTCTCGCACTCCCCCTGCTTGTGTTCCCTCTCTCGCTGGCTATCTCTATCTCTGTCAAATAAAAAAAAATCTTTATAAAAAAAAAATATTTTCTCAACCCATAGTCACTTTTAAAAATTATTTTGTATGTTTAGATGGTTTCCATATAGGATCTCATACAATTACGAATATTTCAGGAGGTATTTATTGCCATTTTGTTGTTTAGTATAAATAACCTGCATAATGGATGTAACACGTATATGTAGACAATAACTTCTGGCTATGGTTTTAACAACCCACAGCATAGAGCACCTAGCTGACTCGGTTGGTTGAGCATGACTCTTGATCTCAGAGTCCCGAGTTCAAGTTCTGTGTTTGATGTGCAGCATACTTAAAAGAAAAAAATTTTTTAAAAAACACCTATCATGTCAACAGGGAGATGGGCAAAAACACCTATCATGTCAACAGGGAGATGGGCAAATATAACCTTGAATCAACAACCCACAGTTGCTTGCTATCTTCTCTCCTTGCTAAGGTCCTATGTGTGGCTAAAATAAAATAGCAGAATGGCCCCTGAAAATCCCTTCATTCCAAAAACACTAAATATATATATATATATATGTATTATGTATTTAACCTATTTTGTACTTAATATCTTCAATGAAATGTTTATTTAAGCACATCATTCTCTTCCAAATACTTTCAAGATGTCAGAGCAGCCTGTTTTCTAACTTCTGGAGCTAGTTAACATCATTTTAATGTTTTTCCTTGAGTATTCTTAGGATTTCTTGTCAGAAATATGGTGGTTTGTTTTTTCAACTGAACTTTGCTCTTTATTCTGTTTTGTTTTATTTTTTTGGGCTGCTCTTAATTTCAAAAAAAATTCAGCATTTGCAGCATTTCTGTCCCCAAAAAACCAAAACGTTATTTTATTCATTCATGTGTATGTTTGTTTATTAATGTATTTATTCAGAAGTGTAGTTAACATAGTGTTATGTTAGTTTTGGGCATACATTGCAATGATTCAACAGTTCTACACATTACTCAGTGTTCATCATAATAAGTGTAAAAATCATATAAGAAATTACAAGGTTTTCATGAGAATTCGAATAGAGCTCTGGACTTAAAATCAGAAGATCTAGATTGAAGTTCTGCCTGGACCCCTTAGCCATTTGGCTAGTTACTTCAAACACCTAAGCCACTGTGTTCACACCGGTAAAATGGAGATTATATTGACCTTATTTCTTGTTGTGAAGGAATTATTGTGTTCTGTTAATGGTCATGTTTTCTTAAAATGCACTTCTCTAAAAATGTACATCAGATGGAGGTATAGATATAGCATGTGTATAAATGTGTGCATGTAGATGTGACCTACACATGGTTTTCAAAGATTATACATATATATATATAAACTTTTTTTGTGAGGAAAAAAAAGTGAGAAGAGCACTGCATATCTTAATGGAGAATAAAGCACCAGAGAGTGTGAAAGAAGAAAGCTGTGCAAGATAAAAATAAGTCAATTTGACAGTTATACTTAGTTGGGGCACTTTAGCTAAAGAGATAGAGGGACACAAACAATTTTAATAGAATTCAGTTATTCATGGTCTTTGTAAAAAATGATTATACTGTTTTTTTTAATTTAATTAAGGGGATATATCATGGCGAAAACAAAGGAATAGGTTACTTTCAATCAATATTTTAGCCCTATTCATTTATAAAAGATCTCACTAAGTCTAAGAAGCAAAATAGAAAATATTAAGAGGTTGAACAGTTATGATTTTCAATACCATATTTCAATTTTAAATTTTATTAACTCTTTGTTTAAAGGAAATCATCACACTTCCACTTTCTTCTTTGATTTCATCTTCAAGTTTTTTTTTTCCTTCTCTCCTCCCTCCTTCCTCCCTCTCTTCTCTCCTCCCTCCTTCCTCTCTCTCTTCTCTCCTCCCTCCTTCCTCCCTCCCTTCTCCCTCCCTTGAGCCTCCCTCCCTTCCTTCCTTTCTTTCTCTCATTACTATATCCTCTATATCCTCTGCCACAGGCTTTTAAATATTATCGAAAAGCTACTTTTTTCCCCCTACATCGATGTACTCATTCAGGGGACTTATTTTTTTCCCTTGGTTCCTTTAAAAATGTTTTCTATATTTTTGAAGTAGTTTAAATGGGGATATATCAGTATATCAACTGATCAATATTTCAGGGATACAGGATGCTCTTTTGATCCACAGATTTACTCTTCTGTTACTTCAATAGATACCTTTATATTTTAAATAGATGCAATTTTCTAATCTCTTGAATTTTTTTTTCTGAGCAATCAGTTATATTGGATCCCATTTCTCAGTTTGACGTATCTATCACTGTTTTCTACCTTCTTTACTCTCTGTTTTCCTTTCTATAGTATCCTAAGCCTTTCTTCCCTCTATGTGAATGTATTGATTTCTATCTTATTCAATTTTGTTCCATGGTGCTTCTAATTCATCACTAGTTTTAAAATGGGACTACTTGTATTTTACCACTGTAACCCCATTTTTTTGTCGTCTCGCTTTTGAACTGTGTCCTCAACATCCCTTCATCCCCTCCTCTTCTATTTTCCCCTCTTCTTTCTGTTCTTAAATCGCGGTTATGTATCATATTGTAGGATAAATGTCTTCTCCAGAGTAGGATTGATTGTCAGTCTGGAGCTGCTGCCCCCTTGTGGCGGCAGTGGAGGGAGGCTTCTGTGCCGTCCTGCATCTGCTCCGGGTGACAAAGGCATTCTGAATTGTGAAGGGGCAGACATGATTGACAGCGATGACTCACAATTAACGTGATCCCAGCAGTCATGTCCCTTTCTGCCTTTAATAGAAACATTAAAGAGCAAGCTGGAACAATCTTCCAACAGGAGAAAATTATCAAGAACTTCACAAGTACCATACTGAGAAGCACATGAATTTAACCTTCCAAGAAAGAAGCAGGCAAAGGGATGGTTTGAGAACTGTAATTAGCAAGCTTAATTCCACCTTTTTTCCCATAAGAGAAGATGGAAAACAACAACAAATATCACATGCTTAGCGTGTGGGGTTTTAAGGGCTGTAAAAGAGGAATATGACCCATAAACGTGTATTTCTCCCAGAAAAAAGGTTTGTTCTGCTGTTGTATTCCTGCCTGCTCATTGGTGTCATCAGTTCTGTCCACAATTTCTACTGGCTCCGAATAGTGGGAGTGTATTTTCCTTGGCTCCCTCCTTACCTAGTTAGAATCCTCTTTTTCCCCTCCATCCTAGGTGTGGGTTTCAGACATGGTGTTCTTTCCACTTCTGTATGGCTTTGGAGAAAAGACATAGAGCTGTTTCACGTATATATTTGCTGGCCTGGTTGATGAGGTTTTACTCTCCTTTTTGAAAATTGATTAAATGGGTTTTTTGTTTTTGTTTTTGTTTTTTTGCTGGCATTCACTCCACCAAGCCAAGATATATATTATTCCCAGGAGAAGATAGTCTCTGCTTTGGGTTTTTCGCCTACTTCATTTTAGAGCTCCAGGAAATGGGGAGCCTTGGATGTTTTTCCTGATTGTATTGAAATCCTCAGATCTTGAGTGATGAGCCAGGATTGCCAATCTCAAAGTTGAGATTTTCCTCTCAGCATTACTTTAACACATAGTTATTTTCATTATCATTATTTTTCAGAATTCCTGTCTTTTCTCATTGTATTTTGCCATTCACCCAAGAATTATTTAATTGAAGTCTTTTTATGTGTGATCAATGTTTGTAATAGCTTCATTTTATAGACCTTCCTGATATCTTCTTTGCAATTCAGTATGTGATCAATTTTGGGAATGTTCCACATATAGTGGAGAAAAAATATATATTCTCTATGATCAGGGTGTGGTATTTGATAAAGATACACGAGATCTGCTTTATTGATTATAATGTCTCAATATCCTATGACTTTGCTTCTTTTGGTCTACTTGGCCTGTCTTGTATGACAAGTGTTGTGTAGAAGTCTTTTACTATTATTCTCATTCATCTCCTTGCAACTTTTACATCTCATGTTGTAGTTCCAGTCTTATTTAAGTGGTACATATATCTTCATAACTGTGGTATCTTCATTAGGATTTATGTATCCTGAGCTTGATCAAATGCCTCTTTTTGTCTCGTTTACTGCATTGTGCCCTAAAGTATATTGTCTGATAATAACAGTTCAACCCCTACTCTTTTATTGTTTCCATATACCTGGCATGCTTATAATTAATTCATTTTTCACTATTTGAAACAAAACTAAATTTTTTCATAGAGTTAAGCTTTGCTTTATGAGCCAGTCTGAAAGTCTTTTTAAAAATAGGCTATCTAAACCTAGTCATGTTTACCAATGTGATAGATATGTTTGATTGCAACTCTGCATTTTGTTTTATAATTATTATGTATATTTATTATAATTCTTTTTCCATTTGTTGTCTTTGATTTGAAAAAAATTCTGTAATTAAAAAAGATTTGTATATTTGTTTTAATGATTTCCTTTTTATTTACACCATTTATAATTCGCGTTCTTCTTCCCCATTTATTATCTGCTTTGCCAATTTTAAATTGCATCCTTTGTTATCTACCTATTACCTATACAAAAATCAATAACCTCACACTACTTTCCCCATTCCCTCGCTTCCGCCTCCATCTATTTTTAGTTTTATTCTAATACTGTCAGAATACTTAACAAATGCTGTTCTCCCACCCATCTAGGTCCTCACTCTTGCTTTAGCCTCAGCTCTGCAATTAAATACGTTAGCTACTCACCATCAGTCCTTGTGCTGAACTTTCTGTAGTTATCTCTTTGGTTTAATGAAATGCATCCCTGGTGCATTTCTCAGAGAATCAATCTTTGTACAGAATTCCTGAGTTCTTATATGCTTAAAACTATAGGCTTAATACTTGAAAGACAGTTTAACTGTATATAAAATCCTTGGCTTGCGTTTTATTTTCTTGAGTTTCTTGAGAGGAAAGCTAATTTAACTGCTGTAAAGTATCTACAATCATTGGTTGCTAAACTGTTATGATGTAATTATATCCAGAAGATTTGTGTTTCAGTGTAAAGGGTGGTTTCCTATATTTTTGGACCTTAGTTATTGATAATGATAGATATTTCTCTACATGTCTGGGTACAACCAGGCATAAAAAGTTAAATTAATTTAATCAAACACTTGATCCAGGAAAGAAATTCATCAAAATAACATATCCACAAAATGTGACAAAATTCAATCAAAAGGATTAAAAAACCACCATCTAATATATTTACAATTTTGCACATAATACTTTTGTTACTTTAGTTTCCTCTCAAAGATTACTCAACTATAGTCTGTATTCTATATTTTGTCTACGTGCATGCAGAGGTCAAAATTATTTTTTAAAATATACTAAGATATTATGTACCTTTTCACTGTATTGACATTTACATTGATAATGCAAAAGCAATGATGCAGTAAACTGCTGGGGACTTAGCACAAAGCAAGGCAGTTACACCAGACTATATTAACAGTCACTGTATTATTTTTTTAACTTCCACTCACTTGTAAGGAAAATGCCAGTTTCATTTAAGACTGTCCTTAATGAGGAAGTTAAAATTATTGTTATTAAACCTAGACCCTTAAGTACACGTCTTTCTAATTCTTTGTGGTGAAATGTAAAAAATACCAGAAGCACTTCGCTGCCTGCCGAATTATGATAGTTGACATGGGGAAACCTGTTTGTGGTTTTTTGTTGTTGTTGTGTTCTTTTTGAGTTGCAAGCTGAACTAGCCTTTTTAATAAGAAGTGTAATTTTTGCTAAAAAGATAGACAAATGCTACTTATTCTCAACAATTAACAAAGTAAGCTTGTCACTTTAAGAAAAACAAGTGATGATAGTTGTCAGTGATAAAATTAGGATTTTAAATAAAAATAGAACTTTGGAAAACTTCTATCAGCCTTCCTGAGTCTGGAGGCTTCTCAATATTCAAAGACCTTTTTGATGATATTGGTGATGATATTAACACATGTGCTTTAAATATTTTATGAAATATGTCAACGAGAACTGCCTAGCTCAATGAACCAGTATTTTCTAAAATGAATATGCTATTACCAAGTCAGGCATAGTTAAAAGAGCCATTCAAAATGCAAGATTAAAAAGAATGTATACAGACTGATGTATTTTAAAGCATCAGTTCAAAAGTTCATTAATATGATTTCAGATTCCATATTTCCTCTAATCTTTAAGAAATTACCACTTGTCAAATTGTAATTATCTAATATTATCTAAAGAGGATATTCAAATAATTTCTTCATATATTTCTTTCTTCATATATTTCAACATAGTGAATGGATTTAATACAGAAATAGCTATTAATAAAACAACATATTGAATTGGATTTAATATAGAAACAGGTATGAGAATCCAACTGTCCTTTATTAAGAAAACATTAATGAAATTTGAAAAAAATATGAAACAGCATTCCTCACTGTATATTTTTGTTCTGGAAAATATGGTTATTTTTCTTTAAAATATTTATTTATAAGTATATTATTGTCATTTTAATTGAGTCAATAAATATTCTAGAATATCTAATTTTGTAACTTAATTAGAAATGTTAATTTCTAATATTGATAGCTATAATACGATTGTTCTTTGAGGACCTTCTATTTGTTTGTTTAAGAGTGTAAAGAAGTCTAGGGGCACCTGGGTGGCACAGCGGTTAAGCGTCTGCCTTCGGCTCAGGGCTTGATCCCGGCGTTATGGGATCGAGACCCACATCAGGCTCTTCCGCTATGAGCCTGCTTCTTCCTCTCCCACTCCCCCTGCTTGTGTTCCCTCTCTCGCTGGCTGTCTCTATCTCTGTCGAATAAATAAATAAAATCTTTAAAAAAAAAAAAAAAGAGTGTAAAGAAGTCTAAAACCAAGATGTTTGAGAACAAGTGATCTATATCCAAACTTAAAAACCTTTAATAGGTTCCTGTTGTCCTAAATATGAAAACCAAATTCTTAACATGGTACCAATTAACAACATGTCATAATCACATGAACTCAGATTTAGTTCTTTAGTCCCATGATGTTCCCTCCTGTAGCACACTGTTCCTTCTCTGTAGCATGTTCTTAATCCATTTCAACTAGTTAAGTCTTTCTCATCTTTCTGGTTTCAGCTCAAGCAGTACTTCCACAGACTGTCTTGGAATCATGCCCTTGTATTCCATTACCTTTTTTCTTTTTCTAATTTTACATTTATCAATGAAAATAATTTGTTAAGGCTTTCTTCCAAATAGGTGGAAAAACCGTAAAACCATTAAGGATGCGTGTTTTGGCTCATGACTGTTACCATTCTTCCTAACAGAGTGCTTATCACAGGGTAGGATGGGAAATAAAATTCTTGTTGATGATTGGAGAAGTGGATGCATACATGAATTGGCAGCGGAAAGGGTGAATCATAAAGAACATGACCTAGCATGAATAGCTTCTGCAGTGATACAAAGATCCAAGATAAACACTTGAAAGAAATACATTTCATTTAGGTCACTCATCGTATTTTCCCTTGTGCAATTTCATTACTACATATTCTTGTTGGCTATTTCTTTTATAAAGGAAAAGAAAGAAAGTAGAAATAACATATAACGACATTTAGTTGTGGTAGCAAATGTTCTTGCGCAAGCCTGGTAATGAGAAATTGTTAGCAAACAACTCTTGTATTCCACATGACTGATTTCCTATAGATTATATTAAAATTATATTATTTTTATGGATATCTTTTTTCTCGTAATCTCATCTGTTTCCTCTTTTGGCCTAAGAATCTACAGTTAAGTAATACTTATTGACTCGCTTTTCTTCCATACCTCCCTATTTACTAGCTTGTCGTTATTAGCACACTTTGTTGTAAGTGTGTAATTTATCAGTCTCCCCAAGAGATTTTACACTCCTTAAGGTCTCAGACTGTATTTTATTCATCTGTGTATCCACAGGATAGAATAAGGTGTTCAACATTTGATAAGCAATAAATGAATGTATGAATGAATGATTAAATTAAACATTTAATAGATGGTATTTCATATTCCTTAACACTTTTATTAAATTCTTCCAGTCAAAACTCAGGTAATGGGAGAAATCAAGATTGCACTGAAGAAGGAAATGAAGACAGATGGTGAACAACTAATAGTTGAGATTCTCCAGTGCAGAAATATCACCTACAAATTTAAATCTCCCGATCACTTACCAGGTATCTAATTTTGTGATAATGAGCAATGTCATACATCTAGGAATTCTGTAGGAATATGTCCTAAATAATCTGGAAAATGTAGAGTAAAATTTGGGTTGTACACCAAATATATCTGAAAAATGGAAAGTAATAACTAATTTCTTTTATGTAAAACAAGTTGATATTTTACTAGTTTTTAGCTAAATTTTCTCAACACATAAACTTAGAGTAATGTATTTACCATACAACAGGAAAACTGAATTGCTGAGAAAATTGGTGTATCTCTTAAACACTTTCTGTTGTCTGAAACAAACTGAGCACAGTCTTCTGGCTTTGTGTAAAATATAGAAGAACTCTCAGTGTGCAAGTACAATTCTTTCAATAGAAAATTGTGTGAGTCATGGACACTTTACAAGCCGAGTTCTTATTTTCAGATTTATATGTAAAGATATATGTGATGAACATCTCTACCCAGAAAAAGGTAATCAAGAAAAAAACAAGAGTATGCCGACATGATAGAGAGCCCTCATTCAATGAAACTTTTAGATTCAGCCTCAGTCCTGCCGGACATTCTCTTCAGGTAACTCTATATTATACTGTTACTATTTTAAAATTTTGTTCATGCACAATTTGTTATTTGACATGTGTATACTGATCATACAGTATGTGACATTTTACATGTTAATTCTTAGAGGTATCTTTCCAGTGGCCCTTTAGAATTTCACAGCCCACTCACCCATCCGATTAGCTACCAAGTTTTCCCTATTCTGACTACTCAGTTCCTTTTATATAGATTTATTTCCATGCTCACTGCCACTATTCCTCTTTGAGTCCTCATCTTTATTACTCAGATCACTTTAGCAGTATACCTGGCCTCCTTGGCATCAGAGTCTTACCCTCTTAATTCATTTCATCACACTGCTGGCAAAGGTATCTTCTAAAAATGGCTAGGAGTGTGGCAGGATGGATGAAATAGGTGAAGGGGAGAGTATACTTATTGTGATGAGCCCTGAGCAATGTACAGAATTGCTGAATCATTGTGTTGTACACCTGAAACTAATGTTAACACTGTACATTAAGGATACTTGAACTAAAAATAGTTAGATAGTTGATGATAGATGATAGATAGATAGATAGATAGATAGATAGATAGATAGATAGATGATAGATAGATAACAACACTGGCTAGCAGGTTCCATTAAAGCCCTTAATGACTCACCAATATCCTGCCTCATTCATAGTTCTCTAAGGTGAGCTGTAATTGTATTGATTTAATCTCAACTCCTTGTATACTTCCCAACGCTCTCTGTACTCCAGTCACACCACAATCTTCAAATCAGGTTAAGCCTCCAATGTTTGCTCCTATTTTTCTTCCCTTTCAATATTGTCTCCTTCTCTCTCTCCACCCATCTCATTGGTCCACAATCTTTCAATGTTAACTCAGCCCTTTACTGATGACCCCAGGTGCAATTCATCACACCTTATTCACATAACACTTTGCTTAACCTATTAGGCTATCAATCCTAATCTATGCTGTAAAATCATCTATATGCTTACCTGTCACTGCTTCCATACCTTCTGCCTCTCTAAGACAAGGCCTGGTTCATTACTCCTTGTTCTACAGCCTCATAGAATGCTGGTACATAGTGTGTCTTTAGTAGATGTGGGGACAAAGAATGAAAGAGGGAAAAAGAGGCAGGAGGAAAGAGATGAAAAAGTATGGGAAGAGTAAGACCATGGTATTGGCACTTAAGGGCCCACACTAAAGACAAATATAAGAAATATTACTAAGCTAAAACTGTATTGAGAGCACCGACAGACATTAGAGTGGAAAGAAATTTAAAAAAAAAAAACAGTGAAGGATGCACTGCAGTCCGTGTGAACAAAAGTGCCATCTGCAGAGATTAAGTAGTTAGAGAGGGGACCGCGGGGGAGGAAGATCACACATTTGTTTGAAATGTGATACATTTGATAAGAAAGCGGGCTCCAAGTGAAAATCTGCAATGCCATCTGAAATCCCAAAACCAGAGGCCAGAAGAGATATGAGTTATAACCATAACTAGAAATGTAGATTTTGAAGTCAGAAACATAAAAGTAAGGTTTTAACCAAGAATGAAGATGAATTCTCTAAAGGAGATTCTGAAAGAGAGAGAGCAAGAGAGAACTGTCAAGGATTCACGGTTAGCACTACTAATGCTCTCCACCTTTCTTTCAACTCCTCTCTAAAAGAAAAAAAAAATGTCTTGAGTCTGAGATCCTATGGCATTTCAGCTAACGTTAAGTTCTACATATGACAAGAAATCACTTTGGAAGTGCATACCATAGTGAAATCACCAGTAAATGAAATGTTAAATAATATTAACGTTGTGTTTTATCTGCCTTGCGAGCTCTTGTTTATTTCTCAGCACTCAATTTCATATCTGAGTTAATATCTCATAAACTAGTAAAAAATATACCTAGCAAAGTTCTTTTGAGAAATTTTCCATTCATGTAAGCATAAACCTAGTCAAAATTAGCTGCTAATGCATGTCATCTAAAATTCTCATATCCTCCAGGATGTCTTTTCCTTTGGGAAATGCTGATGTGAATTAATTAACATTATGCACATCTTTTGAGGACATCTTGAGGATTAGTTCTCTTACACGTATAGCTGCTACTTTCCCTCACCCTTTCTTGTCTGTGTGATTTCTTTGACGATCAATGTCCTTTAAAAAGGTTGAAAAATATATGCAAGTGTATATAATTTTGGCTATTTTTTCTAGATTTTACTTTTCTCTAATGGAGGGAAGTTTATGAAAAAGACCTTGATTGGCGAAGCCTGTATCTGGCTTGACAAAGTGGATCTCAGAAAAAGAATAGTCAACTGGCACAAACTTTTGGTCAGTCCTACTCAAACCCATTGAAGAAATGTGTCTGCTCAGGGTATAGAAACTGCTCCTAATAATTTCAAATCAAGACTAGAGTTGGATACTATTCTACAATGTTTTTAGGGGTAAATGTGAGAGGAGGAACAACAGGCAAACACATACTTAAAGCTTTGTGAATGTTTTGTTGTGGAACACAGAAAAAAACTCAAATGAAAAAAGTTCATATATTGGAGACCATAAAAAAGAGCTTTGAGTCCTTGGATGGCTTCAAGAAAGACAGAGCTTTTTTGATTACTTAATGCACAAATCTTTGAGCAGAGTTGAACTATAGCTAAAGGCAGCTGCTCGAATATTAAAATGGTCCCTAATGCAAGACAAAGTCAATCATTTATGCAAAAGAACCTTGGTTGAAAGGAAAGAGCTGCTGTAACAAATCTCAGTTTTCAGGAGTCTAAAGATCTTTTTTCTTCATCTTACTTTCTCAGACGACTTACTGTTTTTAGATTCTGACATAGGATACAACTACAGTATGCGTTCAAGACTAGAAGTGAGGTGGTTGTGTTCAGAGGGAGAGGGTACTGGAGATGGACAAATTACGGCTTTTAGATTTTCTCTCTGTCTAAATGTTACAAGCGTGAGCATCGCCGATTTTGGAATTCATGTTGTAAAAGCACATTTGTATACTATGAAATGATGTAGAGTGAAGATAATATGAAGTGGAAGTGGAATTACATTTATGTAGAAATAAAGCCATGATTGGCTCACACAGAATGTTGCCCCACAAAAATATTGGAACCTTGGTTGAAAACATCAAAATCTCCTTAAATGATCATTAAGCCAATACATTTTCAACGTGCATACCAAAGAACATAGATTAAAATGGTATGTTCCAGGAAGTGTGATGAGTTGGTCTTTGTGGAATTGCAAATGTTTTTCCACATGTTTTCTTTCTCTTGAGGGAGGTATTGAAAGAGAGGAAATTCTTCCTCTGGCAAACAAATCATATTAATCTGTGACATGGATTAATTAATTTGGTGTCATTTCCTGCTGTTCCATGATGCTTTTTTTGTCCTTAATGCATTAATTGATTGTATAAGGAAAACCCTGACACTAAACTCAAGTTCTTCCTAGTGCTCCATTTTTCTCTGTTAGTGACAATATCACAGTGATCAAGTTCATCAATATTGGGAAAATAAGTGAAAAATCGGCATTATATTGAGATTAAAATATAACTTGAGCTATTTTATTAATACGGAATAAATGGACCAATGTCCAAGTCATTAAAAGGAAGCTTCCTCTTCTCCGTCAACCAACTGTGTAGACAAAGGAAGTAGAATGGAGTTCTAGGACATGCACTCTGCTGGGAGGAGGAGACTGACTTCTGACTTGGTCCTGCCCCTGTGTCACCTTGCACATGTCACTTAAAGTCACTTCCCCCAGTTTTCTTATTTGTAGAATAAAAATAATTACATATTCCTAGCCTTCCTAATGGAATGTTGGGGTGTTCAAGCCAAGTGAACTGTGAGGAAAAAAAATAAAGCACATTGCCAGATATAGTTTTATACATAAAGTGAGGAATAATTATTATGCAGCTCTTTATTTCTCAAATTTTATATGCAAAAACATCCTCCATACTGATGGGAAGCATTGACTTGGATAAAAGTAGTGTATTCGCTCCAAAACTAATAGTTTTTCTTTAAAATACAAACTTGCATTGAACCTGAGAAAAGGTGAAGAATTAAATCAGGATGATTTGCAAATTGGGTTATTATAAATGAAATGAGTTATGTCAATCTTATACTATTCCCATATCCTACCCTAAAATAAATTGCTTCTCAGAGTGTTCTGAGTTTGAAAGCTGTTTCTTCATTCAAAGGTGAGATTTTAGCAGGTTTTGAGAAATTATCTCCAAATACATTGGTTGGATATTGAATTTTCTCACTTTTAAAGAAAAACATACTTTAAATTTGAGAGGAATTGATTAAATGTAAAACATTAAAAATAAAACAATTTCTAATAAATTCAGGCTATATATCTTTATTATGTTCATAAAGAAATACAAAATCACTCTTCTCCAATCCAAGGAAGAAAACAGTCCGTTTTCTTCCCTCTATTTTTTACCTGTCCTCCCTGATAACGCAGCGTCATTCACCATTGATACTGCTCTAAAACAAGAAAGCAGGGAAGGGAGCACGGAAGATTTGATACTGCTCGGATTTTATTTTTAGAGACAACTAGATCTGCTGATGGTTGCTATGGATATTTCCAGCAGAAGTGAGCACTTTAGGGAGCTTGTAATCATCACTCATAGCTGGGGAAGGGAAGGATTCGGGAAGATCGCTTTCTGACATAAAATGATTTTGCTATTCACCCTTCAAAGGAAACTCTGGCTCACCTTGGGCCCTCTTCTGCAGCCGCGTACATCTAGCAGTAGGCATGAGAAGTTGTATGACCAGTAAGTTTGACTTCATTCCAGTTGTGATTTCTTTTAGAATAACACAAATGAGGTGCCACTAAAACAAAGATCATCCCTTGGTAGCTATTTGACCTGAAAGGGTAGGGGTTTCTCCATTCTAGGTGCCCCTTTGTTCCAAGGCACCAGCGATGGGGCCAGGTCAGTCAAGAGAGCTAACGACAGGGCTTCTTTTTTGTGCACCAGCATCCCCCTTCAGAGAGCATAAGATCCTGCCACAGTGTGCCAAGTTTGCAGCTGACCAAAATCCTAAATTGTGCGGGAATTATTCTATGCAACACTGATCCTCAAACAAATGCATTTCTTCTGAATGATGTCGATTACCCTTCTTACAACCAAGCTGTTTCTTTTTTAATTGCAAATAGGGCTCTTGGTGTTTTTTTACTTTTTTTGTATATATCACAGCACATAATTTTCCACTTTTTCATTTCTTTTTATTTTTTGGAATCAGTTTTTTTAATCCTACTGATGACAAAGTTTGTAATCTCTGAATAATACACAGTCAGTCCAATTCCAACACCTATATCTTGAAAAGCATCTTAATTTTCCCACAACTTCATTGAGTCATCAGAGACTGGAGTTGCTTCTTGGTTTAAAATTTGGTCCTAAAGAAACTTTTAGCTGTAGAAGCAAAAGCACAGAGTGAATTTTTACAAAAGATGGGGACTTGTAGAATGGTCATTACAGACATAGGTAACGGTACAAGCAAGAAGTCGGTGTTTCCCCCTGTTTTTACTTAAGATTAAGAATATTTTTGGTGACTCTGACCTCTTTCTTTACCATTTCTGTTGAAAAGAACGTATCCAAGACTAAGGAACAGTGATTGTCTTTGTTCCTTAATGTGCCCATATTGTAACTAATCATACAAATAAATGCATATTTTCAGCATATCAGTGGAATTAGTTTTGTGGATCACACACATTAACATAGTCATATTGTGGGAATATTATAGCTGGTAACCAGCTGATATTGATTCTTACTGTAAGAATGGTTGTGATGGTAGTGGTGATAGTCGTAGTGACACTAGGTCGGTGGTCATGTGAAGTAAAACAAAATTCTATACTATATTGTGCCCAATTTATTAGAAATTATTTGATCGATGTTTCATTTCATTAAGATATCATAAAGATGTTTATAGTATTTTTTTACTTTATTATTTAAATCATAACTAACAATATTTTTAAAAACTTATTTTCATTGCTATAATGTCTAATATTCCAAAAGCAGCCAACTACAGCTATATATATGTTTATAACTCTCCATGTGACAGAGTGAGTTTCTGTCTTTTTGAGCTTGACATGGAAGTGAAAGAAAGCTCGATGAATAATTATGAGCTGTCTCTTTAATAATTACTTGCCTTTGATGTAATTCAAAAATGAATGAGTGAAGCAGATATTCTCATTGAATATGACACATTGATGTTTTCTGTATGTTCCATGTTGTTGTCATTATTCAAGATATCCATTAAGTCAAAATCATTTAATCAAATGATTCCTTATCTGATATGTAGATCGAGAGCATTTCTTAAATGGTTAACCTGTACATAACTATACATTTGGTAAAATAGACAAAGTTGAAATATTAATTTCATTTGGCATTCAGCATGTGAATATGATTATCGTTTGATTGTGTCTGTATATTTGTTGGTGATGTGCTCAGGTGCTCCCACTACTGATTAATGTGTGTGCTAATATCCTAACAAAAACACATCTGATGTTAATGGGAAAAAAATCTTGTCTGAAAAAATAAAAATCTAATAAATTGATTTCAAAATAAAAAATAAAGTACTTGGAGGTATGTCTTGTTTCTAACTACATGTTGCATGCTGTGTTGGTGATTTGCTAATGTGTTCTTTTCTGTTCTACCCAAATCTCTCTAGAAAATCTAATGAACAAATATAAATTCTTGGGCTAAAGGTTGTAGAAATTGAATTGAAATACATGAGAATTGTATCTAAAATGCTTGTAAATCTGTCTTGAGTTTTACTCTATGTAAAAATATGTCTTGGTTTTGTGATTGTATACAAGATGTATCTTGATAGCTTATGCAGACTGTGCTGTATAAAAAGGCTGTTGCCTCAGCCTTCCTAATAAATATTGAAAATGTCAACTTTGACTTCTTGTGTTTACCAACTTGATAAGTTGATTCTTTATTACAAAATAGAAAATTTCATAACATATTCTCTGAAAATTATAAATACATTCATTCACCCAGTTTAAAAAATAAATTTTAAACCCAGCACAGAAAACAGAATTAAATAAATGTATAGCTTAATAAATTATTATATGTTGGACACTCTTGTCACCACCACCCAGGTCAAGGAATTTAACTTTGCCAGTCATCTCATAAGACCACCATTTTACCCCTCCCTCTCACAACACCTTCCCAAACTCTAAATGCAACCACCATTTTCATATTTATGATAATTACTTCCTGGTTTATCACTGACATCTGCTTAGTAAAAAAATACTCGCGTGGTTTTCCTGTTTTATTTTTAAAATGTTTTCTAAGCTTCTTTTAATCTACATAGTCTCCTCCCCACCCCTTCCTTTTCAGTGAATCTTTTTGAAGAAACCTGTTCTTTCAACCAAATTGGGTTTTTGCTGATTGCATACTCACAGTAGAGGTAACAAGTTCCTCTGTCTCTGTATTGCCTGTAACTTGGTTTTTTGCCCTCTAGATTTGACCTGATTTGCGTTCAAGGTCAAAGGCTGCCATCATATGTTTCCATTGGGAGCTGTATAATGTCCGGCTATCTTTCATTTTGTCCGGTTTATAGCCACTGGTGCCCAATGGCTAGAATGAGCCATTAATTAATTAAATGTTACAAAATGGTGGTATTCTAATTCAATCATCATTTCATCTTGGAATACTTTTAAAAAGATAAACTTCTCAACCAATATTTGATTACCCAGTAACATAGTTTGTTTAGGAAAGTTAGGATACAGACGGAAAATATTGGACAATTTTCCTTTACTTACCATTTTTCAAAATAAGAAATGGCTCCCTATTATCCTCCAAAGATGACCAAAAAGCTTTTGTTTTTATTTTTATTATCATTGCTAACTCAAGGATGAAAACAAATTAGACTTTTTTTTTTTTACTTTTTTTGTTTCAAGTTTTTATTTAAATCCTAGTTAACATATAGCGTAATATTGGTTTCAGGAGAAGAATTTAGTGATTCAAAATTTGATATGTTTTAATTCATTGAAACCATTATTCTTATTAATGCTCAAATTTACCTTTCTTAATGAGTCAGAGACATCTTTGAGTGAACTTATATGTTTCTTATATTCTTTGATAACTTCCTGTCTATGGCAAGAAAGTTATATATCATTTCCTTAACCTTAAAACAGTATAGGAGACTTATTTAACTTGAATTTTTATTTTTCTATTTATCTTTTTAAAAATAACTAAATTTAAGAATGCGTTGACACTGCTTGATCAACTTTCATCTGATATGCTATTGTTTCTTGGCCTTTTGGCTAAGATCAAGTGTGTATCAAGTATATTATCTAATATGGTAAACTTTTTTTCAAAGTTTAGGTAAAACACATCTTGGAACATTTTTTGAAGATAATGTCCAATCTAAAAGTTTGTAATTAGTTGATGATTAATGAATTGACTGTTGATTATCTAGGCTTTAAGAGCTAAAAAGTCCCCACATCTACAGTTTTTAAAGCTTTGATAGGAAATTGAACCAAAATAGTTTTCTATCAAAACATAATAATACAATTATGATGGCAAAAATGTTGAAATCTTTTACCTCTGTTTAAATGACAATTCCAAATAAATTAAAATTTTATTTTTAAAGTTTCATTTTTTATTTTATTTTATATCATATTTTTATTTATTTGTGAAACTTAAGGATTATTTTGATGGATTACTCAATTTAAAAATGACCTTCCAACAATTTGATTCTTTGAAAAAAAGTTCAATAAAATTAACAAACCTGCAGCAATCAAAGGAGAAAGAAGGCCAAGTTACCATTATTAGGTAGGAAAAACTAATGTATATGCCAAGATCTGAAGATCTGGAAATGCGTGAAAGTGATAAGAATCATAACCAAGTTGAATTATCCCAGGTACACAAGATTGTTTCAATGTTGGAAAATGAATTAATGAAACCTAGTATATTAATATACTAAGGTACAAAAATCATTAGATGCTGGGTAATATTTGATAAAATTCAAAATCCAGCCATAACAAAAACTTTATAGCACACTTGGGATGAAGGAGTATTTTTTAAATATGCTGAATATTATCTACCAAACAAACAAACAAGAAAAATCTTGCTGGTGAAAGGATGGAAAGCTCTTCCTTTGAGACCAGAAACAAAACAAGTATGCCTACTGTCACCATTCCCTTCAATACCTTTACCAGAGTTTCTAGCCATTGTGTCAGAGCAAGAGAAGAAAAATACAAGTAAAGGTATAAGAAGTGGAAAAGAAGAAAAGAACTATGATTATTTGTAGATTATACATCTTTGTGTGTAAAATATCCAAAATAATCAACAATTTGTTTTTAAAATGTAAGAATTTGTCAAGTTTACTAATTATAAAAACTACACAGAAATAAATTTCTTCTCTGTGAATAAGAAATCATCAGAAAATGAAAATTTCAAGAAATGATTTTTACTAGCATCAAAAGTATCAAATGCCTAAAAATAAATTAATGAAGTTCAAGATCTCTACAAAGAAAACAATAAAATTTTATTAAGATATTAAATTAGAGCTAAATACAACGTTCATTGATTGAAAAACTGGATATAGTAGTGACATGCAATTCTTCCCAAATCATAAATCCATTGATTTAATGCAAGTAAATTTTTTAAATGTGAGGAAGAGCACACTGAAAAACAAGAACAAGATATATGAATATTTTCTAGCAGATATTAAGACTATAAAGGTATAGAAATTAAGAATATAGTGCTGACGCAGGATAAATTGAGCAATGGAACAAAATGGTGCCTAAATGGATACTTTACATACAACAGAGGAAATAAAGCAGGTCTGCAAAAAACCATGAACTTGCAATTAAATAGCGTGAGTCAACCGGATAGCCACTTAAAAAAAAATAAAAATAAACAATGGATCTTGTCTCTCACAATTTGCAAAGATAAAAACCATGTAATTTAAAGACCTAAATATGAAAGACAAATTTATTAACATATAGAGGATAATATGGAAAAATGACTTCATAAACTTGGGAGAGGAAGAGATTTCTTAAACAAGGGACACTATCCAGAAGGAATGTTAGGTAAATATTACTGCATAAAAATAAAGGTTTCTGTTCCTCAAACACCATAAAGAAATTGATAAGAAAAGTCAAAAAATTAGAAAAGATAATTTGATATAAAAACCAAACCAACAAAAAGACTAGTGTCAAAGTATATAACACAAATCCGAGGCAAGAGAAAAGCAGCATAAGAGAAATACAGGAAAAAACACTTCAACAGATACTTTAGATAAAATCCAAATGGTTTAGAAACATATAAAGAGATGCTCAACCTCATTAGTTTCCAGGATAATTCCATTTAAATTACAGCAATATATTATGCACATACATAAGGAAAAATCTAGTCTGAGGAAGCCAAACATTGGAAATGGAATTCTCATTAAGTATAAAGTGGTGTAAGTACAAAATGTCATGACCATTTTAAAAATAGTTAGAAATTACCTGTCTGTTGAAGAGTTCTATACCTTACCGCTTAGTAATTGCACTCCTAGATACACACATCAGAAAAACTCTTGAACTGGTAGGTCAGGAGGCCTTTTCAAATGTGCGGGGTGGTTATTTAGCCAGTACATACTGGTGCAGCATACCAGAGAAATTTGTTTCTGTTGGCCCGGCTCCTCTTCAGATGGGTTTGACAACTTGTGATTGGTGTGTGAACTGGCCATATCTACCAGTAAGTATTTTGAATATCGTCCATGTAAGCATACTTACAGCAGTATCATTCACTGTAGCCCCCAGCTCAAAACAGCCCCCAAGTCCACCAATAATGATATGGATATTTTGTGGTGCAATGACACAGCAGAATGTAAGACAGGAAAATAAATAAACAGGACTCTACATATCAGTATGAACGGATTTCACAAATACACGGAGAAAAAGTAACATGCTACCAAAAATCCAGTGTGATTCTAAGAACCATGAAAAAAAATTAAAGGATTGACTAATACAAAAGGAAGAATAGCTTGCCTCCTGGAAGAATAAACCAGATGTCATCAGGGAATAGTGTTTACGGGATTTCTAAGACACCAGCAATGTCCTATTTCTTAATCTATGCGGTGATTATATGTATATTTGCATAGCAATTATTATTTAAACCACACATTCTTTTGTGTATTGTATTTTTCACAATTTAAAACAATTTCAAAAGAGCAAGAATAAGTAATGGTTAAAAATGAAACCTCTCGAAAAAGAATGAAAAATGGTTTGTAAAAACAAGGTTAATTATAACTTCTCTAGGCTGTTTCAGTGGAATGATGGGGACAGAAACGAATTTTAAAGAATGGACTCAACAAGTATTTAAATCTTTTTAGACACTTGGATTGTATCAGGGCAGACTAGAAACTCAGGCAGAAAGCAGACACCTCGGCCCACAGGTGGTATCTCTTCTTCATTTTGGAATCTAAACTCTTGAAAGATTGTAAAGCCTTTCAGCTGGTGAGATCAGGCATGCGCACCAGAACACGGAAAACAAGCTCTTTACTTAACGTCAGCTGACGGGAGATGCTAATCATCTCTACAAAATCCCATCACAACAGGCCTCCAGTTGTATCTGTATAACCGGCTACTACAGCTAACCAAGTCAACACGTAACACTGACCGTCACAGGTATGCAGGAGAAATCTAAAATTTTTTTGTTGTTTGATTGGTTGGTCAGTCAGTTGGTTTGGTTTGACTTGATTTTTAAGATGAGAGAGGACTGAATAAAATGCAAAGTCAAAGGGAAGGACATATTTGACAGGGAATATTCTCTACATGCTGGCTACAAACAGAGAAGAGGCAGTGAGTAAGTTTTAGCGTGCAATATGAGAAGTTAGAATCTAGGTCCTTGTCTGACAAACCCCTTCAAGAGGAGAAAGGAAAATTTCTCTAAGGGTCGGTTCCCTGCCCTGACTCCACATTAGAATCATCTGAGGAGCTTTAAAAAACATGGTTACCCAAACTCCAAGCCAGACCGTTCAAATCGTCATCTCTGTTTTCTGGGCCAAGCGTAAGTGTATTTTCAAAGCCCCCTCGCTGTTGTCCGTGTGCAGCCGAGGTATGAAATTACTGCCCTAATGAAACAACCAAAAAAGGAGATTATTAGTACAAATGTAGATGACTGTGTTTTTGATATGAGGAGGTTAAGACCGTTTCCTTGTGATAGCTATGAGCTTCTCATTGAGATAAGATATGAGGTCATCTGCCTACAGAGAAGAGGAAGGGAGTATGGATTAGATTTTTTGAAGAGAATAAAGGAGGTTTAAAATAGTCCTGCAGATGAGTGGGAGAGCAAGTAGCAAGGGTGCTCTACATAACGAGAGCCCTTTTGAGTTTAGAGACAACACACAGTGACCCCTATCTGACTTGTGACATGATTTTCCCCAGCTTTGGCTTGGGGTTTCTATGTAGGCACAGAGAACAGACATGGTAAATTTTAATGAGAATCAGTCTTAACAGATGGATTAGGCAAAAAGATATGCAAGGGAATTAAAGGACAGGGTGACTAAATTGTTGGACCGTAGAACGTGTAACCATCAAAGAGGGAAGTAAAGAAAGTAAAGACTGATGGACTGGGGGAAAGAATACATAAAAAATCAAATCTGAAGGTGAAATAACTAATTCTTCCAGGGCAAATCAGGCAAATTGCAGGGAGAGAAAACTGAGTAAAGTCTTAAAGGGGATGAGAATTTACTAGTTGAACCAAGAGAATAGGAGTTAAAGGTAAGGGAATACTGTTACTAAGTAAAGCGTTGTGAAGTGCATTGCTTATTCCAGAAACGCTGGGCAACGTGAAATACATTAAATTTGCAATGATAAAGAAGAGCTGAAAAGAGAGGTTTGTAAGTTACCCGGAATCAGATTGTATAAAGTGCCATCAATTTTGATTTGGGGGAATAATGATATTGCTATGAAGTAAGTGTTGTGCTTCAGAAAAGGCAATATCTGATTCTATATTTTATTTATGAATGGGAAAATTTGCAAGTAAAATATTTCAAGGCATATTTAAGAGCCTCTGTTCTTCAGAGCATGTTTCCAAACAATCAGGGAATACCATTTTCTTCACTGTATACAGAATTGTGCCTAAAATTTGAAGTAAGATAGCTGAACCAGAGACAATACTGATTATTAGCAAAATTGACCAATTTTTTCATTCCGTGTGTAATGCCTTACCAAGCTCATACCTCAAGATGTTCAGTTGACATTTCTGCTTTCAGTGAAGAAAAGTTTCTGCTGTGGGGCCAGCTTGCTTCTGTTGAGCTGGAGAATTTCATTTTCTGTTCTACCCATGAAATTCAAGGAACTATTCTCCTCAATTGATGAGAGTTCTTGAATGGTTCAACTCTTGCCTTAAAAAGGGCTATTCAAATTTATTGCTGTAGCCATTTAAAAGAAAGTCCTATACTAATGAATCACTTCCTTTTAATAGGACTTAGGACTTGCAGACTGAGTTATAGCTGCCTAGAGTATGGAATTCAGTTATACTTCCCTCAGACCTTTGCACCTTGGCCTGGGGTTTGTGCAGCAGCCTCTTCGTGGCCTTGCTGCCCCGTTTCTTCCAAATGCGTCCTCCATGCAGCCACCTGCACCCTCTCTGAAGTGCGGATCTGGCCGTAACGTGTCCCTATTAAAACTTCACATGGTTCCAATTGCCAGAACCATGGCAAAACACTAGACAACATCCTTGACACCATCCTCTCTTTCATTCTCCCCCTCAACCTCAAGCCATCAAAAAAACTCAGCTTTCGCTTTCTGTAATTCTCACATTTGGACTGTTGCAAATGCTCTGTTTAGTTACACCCCTCGCACTGGGGAGTTACCACTGCACAGCTCGAAAGTTGCAATTACACAAGATGAGCAAATTCTAGAAACTGCTGCACAATAGGATGCCTATAGTTAAGAATACTGCATTGTGCACTTAACCACGTTTGAGTAGGAATTTTCATGTAAAGCATTCTTACCACTGAAAAATGGAACATGAGGAAGCTTTTGGAGGTGATGAATTTGTGCATTATCTTGCTTGTGGTGATGCTTTCACAGGTATTTATATATGTCCGAACTCATCAAATGTATCCATGAAATATGTGGCTTTTTGTATCTCAATCATTCCTTGATGGGTTGTTAAAAAAATAAAAATTAAAACTGAAGTAGGCACGAAGGATGGAGAAGCAGGGACCTAGAGGCAAGAAGAAGCCTGTCTACCATTTGGTTAAGCTGGCTGAAATGTTAAGACCATCTTTTTCCCCTGCTTACTTCCTACCCAACCCCCCATCTCCAACACCCACTCACGTATATACACATGCGTGCACGTGCACACATGCACGCACACGTTCCTTTTCTCTGGGGGGAAAAAAAGGACAAAAACTAGGTGCATTCAAAGTCAGGAGAAACACTGATAGATCAGAGAACTCTCCCTTTTAGAACTTTAGAAAGAGGAAGGTCGGGAGCCAGGGCATAGCCTGTCAGGAGATGCAGTGTGGAGAGAAAAAAGGTCAAAGGATTGAGAGACCAGAAAGGCGTTGATATAACAGTAAAAGACTTTCATCAGTTTTGGTATTCTAGAGAATAGGTGAGGTAAAAAATCACTTAAACTTGCTTGGCCTTATGTCAGATTGCCTTCCTGATTCTAGCATTCTGTCTAAGCTCAGACAAGAATATGTTTTTTCTTACAAATTTTGGCAAAACATTTCTTGTCATTAAATATTTTTTGTTAATGAATTTAATAATTGATCACTATTACACAAAATACATGTTACATAATAAAAATATTTTATAGTAAATGTATTGAACTTGTGAAATACAGAGAGAAGGAGAAAATTATTCTCAGGTAAGGTTTTATCACCTCACGATCTTAGTATCATCACCCAAGTGATGAAAATACTTGTATTGATGAAGAACCTGAAAAAGAAAGAAAACAGTTTAAAGAAAACCAGCATGGAATACTGATTAGCTAGTGCCCCAGAAACAGTCTGAAGTTTAGAATCTGAAAGAAATAACCCTGAAAGTGAGATATTGTTATTAAACTGACCAAAAGCATATACAAATTTTAAATGAGATCTTAGAATTAAGGATGGAAAATCTACAACCTTATCACAGGAAGGTACATGGTAATCAAAGAAATAGTGCCAGCCATGAAGTAGGTTAATTCACATTTTCAAAAGATATTCACTCTCAAAAATGTGAGCACCTGACTGAGACAAATTAGTAATTTGGAATTTTCAACCTGCTCTCTGTCACTTTTCATACTTTTCAGCATTATTACCACCACGTTCTTGAATTGCATTAAGAGTGGCTTCTTTGAGTTATTGAGGGTCACCATTATGATAAGTTAAGAAGTCATTTCTTTGAAATTCATTCAAAGAAAATGAATTTCATGTGGGTAACCACAGTAATTTCAAGTAACATTATTCTATGTTCAAGACAGACTATATGACTTAGCAGGAAAACATTTGACAGAATAACTGGGTTCTAATCATACTTTTGCCACAACCTACATTACAACACAATCTCCCTTCTCAAGGCCTTAGTTTTCACAAATTAAAGGGCTGGACTACATAGTCCACAAAGTTCCCTATAGATCTAGGAAAATTGGGAGCAGCAATGCATTCCTTAATAGAACTTTTCTCTTGGGACGCCTGGGTGACTCAGTGTGTTAAGCATCTGCCTTGGGCTCAGGGCATGACCCCAGGGTCCTGGGATTGAATTCCCCATTGCGCTCCTTGCTCAGCAGGGAGCCTGCTTCTGTCTTGCCTCTCCCCCTGCTTATACTCTCTCGTTCCCTCTCTCTCTGTCAAATAAATAAATAAAATCTTTAAAAAAAACACAAAAAACAAAAAATGTTGAGGGGTTTCTGGGTGGCTCAGTCGACTAGTTAAGCAACCAACACTTGATCTCAGCTCAGGTCTTGATCTCAGGGTCCTGAGTTTAAACCCCGTGCTGGGCTCCATGCTGGTAGTGGAGCCTGCTTAAATAAACACAAACAAAAAAACACCTTTCTGTTGACTCATTTGCTGCCCATTTAATATAATTTCCTGCCCCTCCCCCTGATGGTCATTATAATTAGCAAAGTTTTAAAATGAGATTTTTAAAAATTCAGTCTGAGTCAATATGTGAATCTAAAAATATGCAATCAACAAAATAAGGCTCAGTTTCTGTGGAATTTACTGTACTTCTGGTAGAACTCTGTCTTGCTACCTAATTCTGGTATTAATAATTTTCGTCTGAACCTCATGACTTGTTTATATAATTGCTATAATTCTTGTCTTCTAGATTTTAGGCACAAAAGAAAGTATGGGGAAAAAATCAAAAGACAAGCCAATAAGCAGCAACATCATCTAATCTTTGCTTATGATCAAGAAACACCAGTGTTATGGCTGTGGTCATTCCATTCATGTACCTAAAAACGCCAGTTCTGAAATGGCCAATGACATAAATGGCTAATCTCAACTGATCAGATCATTTGTCTGCTTCACTCTTCAGTGCCTGTCCTTTGTGGATGTTAGATATTGACCTATGATTCTGTTAGATATTAACCTATGATTCAGAAATCGCTGCCCACTCTCAAGCGTTCATCTGCATGCTCTCCAAGACCTTATCTCTGATCTTCTGGTCTCTTCCTTCCATGCTGCTGGCCAGCCATTAGCAAATGTCCAGAAATCTGTATGTCTTCTCCCCTCAGGTCACTTCTCCTTTCACAAAGAGTGGATGACCAGGTTCTCCATTTGCACCTTTACCCATCAGGAAGATTTTTCTTTCTGCTGTTATCAAGCAACACTGTTCACTGTTATCCAGCTTCAATTCATACCCATGTACTGAACCTGCCCATCCGTAAATCAAGCTGGGGTTTTTCTCCTTTCTTCAGCTGTTCATAGGGAATTTAGTCATGAAGGAGCACCTAGTACAGCCATTGCAAGTGACTTGGGGTTTGGGCCATCTGCTCACACAGCTGGCCTGAGCCCTCTGTTGTCGTTTAGACTTGATCTCAAATGTATCATTTCTAACTCATGATGGACTGCTGTTGAGCCTTCTGACTTTATGACATTATGGGTCTAAAAGAACTCGGCTCTTTATGAGCAGTTCCAGACACATGGTCACTTGACGCCCCATGGTCAAGTTTCTGTACCAGGGCCAAGCATCATGCCAGCAGGTGATTCTCAAATGGAGTATATAATTCTCTACTGCAGATGGCATGGCCTTTTTCCAGAATCCCAATAGCAGGCATTATGAATCTCCCACTGGGGTTTGCCATAAATTTACATTCTATCTTTTCTCACCATTGGCATTTCCAACAATATAGATCCTGCCAGATTATGTGGTCCCAGTGGTAGGGCTGCTTATACCACAGCCTAGACTGGTTGCAAAACACTTTCTGCTCTTAGATTCATTCAAATCGTCCACATTATTGGACTTAAGGGTTATAATAGTATTTCTATGTGCATAAGGTATTCCAGCCAGAACTCTAAAATTTCTAGCAGGTGTTGTGCTTCCTTTTATATGTTAGGGATTGGAAGATGCATCAGTTTGTCTTTTACCTTGCAGGGGATATCTCAACTTCCCCTGACCACTAGACCTGTAAAAACTTGACTAAAATAGCAGTTCCCTGGTATGTCTTCGCAAGGCCTCTAATGTCCTAGCCACCTGTTTTTTGTTGTTGTTATTGTTGCTGTTCTGTCCAAATCAGCATGATGTCATCAATGTGATAATCTGTGAAGTGTTCAGATGGTCCAGATTTCTTTTGAATAAGTTATGACAAAGGAGTGGATGAGTTAATATAGTCCTGAGGAAAAACTAGCAGTGAGTGAATATTGTTGTCCATTACATATAAAGGTAACTTTTTCTTGATCTTTTCTGATCATAATTTTTAAAAATATGCATTTGCAAAAGCCATGCTTGCATATCATGTACCTGAAGCCTTCTTGGTCAGCTCTTGCAATGATACCACATATAGTGTAGCAGCTGTGGCCAGACCTATTACTCGGCTCAGCTTCCAGTGGTCTACGGTTTCCAAGATGCATTCAGTTTCTGCAGGAGCCAGACCAGTGACTTAGAAATATGTTACGGCCATGCCCCTGCATCCTGGAAGTCTCTAATGGTGGTGTTAGTTCCTACCATTCCTTCCCATCCCCAGGGATGCTTTGATTAATCATCTTGCTTGGGAGTGGGTAATGGGCAGTAATTTTGGAGTCCTTTCTCTTGGCCTTTTCAGTAAGTATAAGGACCCAACATGGAGAATGCTCTAACTGCCGAATGACAACTCACTTGGAGACAAGGAGATGACCACTGGATATATCTGTGGACACAGTGACTCCACTCGAAGCCAGACTTTAGCAAGATTCCATTTATTACATGGTTTCTGTAATCTCCACCCTAACTATGGGGCTCTGATGATGTTCTGAGTCTCTACATATCAATGTCACTCAGACCCTGTATCCAATAGATCTCTGTCTGGATATTTCCCTTTCCCCAGTATATGGTCACATGAGAAAATGGTTGTAGGTCCATTTGGCGAAGGGTCTGGAGAATCATCACAGTGTATAATCCCTGTGGTGTTGCAGACTTGTTCCTTCTGAGCACATGGTCGTCTCTTCAGTGAGTGGATTCTGGATCTCAAGATCAGCTTAGGTTTAACAACGGGGCAAAGAATTGCAACTTTTTATTGAGGCAGCAGCCCTCAGCTTCCTGCTCCTCCATTTGCTCCTGCTGCTGACTGTAGATGTTAAATAGCACACTCACAGGCTACCTGCCTCTTTTGCCCCTGGTGATGTCATGTTCTATTAGCAATCTCTTTAACTCTCTGAAGCTCAACCTCCCCCTCCCCCCCAACACCAACTACCACTTTATTCTTGTGGGTCCCTTGCAGAGGGCACTTAGCACTGCCACCTAGCTTCAATCCAAGGCTGAATCAGCCTCATGAGTACTGATCATGAGATGAGCTCTGTGAGCACGTTTCCTACAAACTCCCCTGTCCCTCCTGGATGAGTTACCACTGAAGTGCTCATGAACGTTGGCGCCAGTGAATGCTACCAGTGCATTCCTGCCAGCCTTGCTGGGTGCTGGATTCCACGGGACATCCCAGGGAGCATAGTCTAGACTCGTAATACTCATTCCACCGACCCACATTCCCGAATCTTCTTCTCCTTCCTCTACAATTGGCCTTGCCACACAGGCATTTGCACCTCGCTCAGTGTAGGCCATCACTTAGGCTTGACCTGTAAGAGCCACCCTTAGCAGTGAGTTTGGTCCATTTGGGGGGATCTTCACCAGGGTAAAATCAAGTGTTCCAAGAAAATGCTGCCAAGTCAATAACATGTTCATATCCAGTTTTTAATTCTGGCCTTCTCGATCAAACACCCTCAACACCCAGTACCAGAAGTACTCTCTTGGCAGACCATTGTGTCTCTAGTTATATGATGCTAGAATTTGTATTTATATTACGCTAGAATTTATATGATTTTATGCTAGAATCATACTTGTCAGCCTGGTAGCCAGGACGGTGGGAGGAATAACTGTGGAGAGGACCACCTACTGTCTTGCAGCCTCTTTCTGCATATGACAAACGCTCGCTTGTGTGAAGGGGGAACAGCCTCCTCCCCTGTGTTGAGTCCTCATGGTCAGAGGGATCTGAAGAGCGATAATTCTCAGTGATGTTGTTAAGGCGAAAATTGCACAGGACAGTGTTAAACAGGGTTAGGAAGACTCTATTCAAGGCTATTGAAATAAAGGAGAGAAGCCAGAACCAAGTCTGATTTCAACTCCATGCAAACAAAAGGCAGGAAGGTGTTTAGGCTCTGGAGTGAAGCAGTGGAAAAGTGTTGGGGGCTGTGGGGGTTGGAAGGGTTGATGGATGGAATATAGCTAGCACAGTGTGTTTGTGAATGTTTTTCTCTGTTATTAGGCTGTTGGTGTTTATTAATTGCTGTCCATGAAAATTGGGCTCCTACCCTCCCAGAGACTGGAAGATGGTGCACTATCTTCCCTGAGGATTAGATTTGGAAAAGGATGGCTCTCTGGTCCTACAGAAAGATTTCTCTGAGTTGAAAAACAGTCAAGAGGCTTTTAAAAAAGATTTATATCTCAAGGAGGCAAAGAAAAAAATACAGTTACACACTTTCCAAAGTAAATGCTCTAAGGAAAGAGAGGTCAGGAGCTTAGAGGTAGGAAGAAGTCTCTCTAAAGTTTAGTCACGTTGAGGAGAACATTAAGGCCATCTGGGTCAGCACTCACTCAGGTGTTCCAATTCTGTCAGAGTTCCAGATTTTTCCAACTACTGTCGTGACCTTGGGGCACCAGTATTGTCTTTGCTGAACATTTCAATGTCTCTGGAGCTCTGCAATTCTAACATGAAATCTGGTTCCTCTACTGCATCTTCTTTTGCCGTGCAGGAAACAGGGCCTTCTGTGTTAACTACCCTAGAGGCCCTCTGGCTGTCACACTTAAATCTGGCTGTTAACTGCCCTCAATTTACCCTTATTCCTCTATAAGGCATCAATTCCATTTAATGGGAAATAGTTAACTCTGCTGTCCTTATAGGCATTATTCACCCTGTATTTTTCAAATGCTCCAGGCATCATGCTGTCAAGAGTATTCCTCTCTTTGGGGACTTTTTCCTAAGTCATCACTCATGAGATCCTCAGAGGATGGGCCGCCATTTTTATGGGGGGGACTATGTAGCCCTCAATTTCCCCATTCGTGTCAGTTTGGATCCTCCAAGACGTAAACGCTTGGGCAGGACGGGATGTGCAAGGGATTGGGGGTATTTCCTGTGAAGGATAAAGCAGCGGAGAGGAGAAGCAGGCAGGCAGAGCCTTCAGACAGAGATGGGAGGATGAGAATTGTGAAGAGTGACAAGATAAGGACTGGGGAAAAGGGAGCCTCAGACCAACAGAAGAGTTCTAAGAAAATCTTGGACAAACTGAGGAGAAGCTCTAGAGAAAAGGTGTTTGCTAGAGGAATGTCACTTCAGCGGGTATGGGTTGGCTCCAGTACCCCTGCCCTGCTCAGCCATCTGCTGGGAGCAGTTTTGGGGTGTGTGGCCTCCCTCAGTGCTCATGGGGGTAGCAGCTAAAGATGCTGGTCTACTATGTGCCCCTCAGCAGGTTTCCACTGACTGGGTATTGCCACAGAGACCACAGTCATCTGCAAGAATCCACTGGAAAATAGAGAATCCCCAGAGGAAGGCTAGGGAACGTCAGTGGCAATTAAGACTTAAGACTATGGGAAAATGGGGTGAGGTTTAGAATTAGAAACTGGTGTGTCGCATATTCCACTCTTTTTTAAAAAAAAGATTTATTCATTTTAGAAAGAGAGAGGAAGAGAACAGAGGGAGGGGCAGAGGGAGAGGGAGAGAGAAACTTTAGCAGACTCCTCTTTGAGCTGGGAGCCCATGCGGGACTCGATCTCAAGACCCCGAGATCATGACCTGAACAGAAACCAAGAGTGGGAGGTGCAACTGACTGAGCCACCCAGGGGCCCTTCCATTCTGTTTTGGTGACTTCTGGAACACAACTTTTAGTTTTAAGCATACTCTAGGTGTTTAATCCCAATGAATATAGTTCCCCCAAAACAGCCCATTTCTTATACTGAATAGGATATTGCATAGGTAAAATTTTCACTTTAAAAAAAATGTACTAAGAAATACTAAAAAATGCTAAGATGGAAAGAATAGTGCTGGTCCCATGACTTACTTGTTGGTGAGTAAATAAGAACGGACTTTTTAACTAAATCATTTTAGGGAGCTCGATGGTCTTTTAAAGTATGAAAAAAAAAAGTTCTAGCCCGGTATAAACATGCTTTTGGTTCCTGAATTTTAATTGGCTTTTAATGATGGTGCAGCACACTTTTAGCAGAGCTCGAAGCGTCTCCTTTGACATACTTCAAAGGAACGCTCAGAGCTGCTGTCCCCGCAGTTGTCAGTACTCTTGTAAGTAGAATATGAAAGTGTGTCTGCTCCCAGGGAAGAAAAAAAAAAAAATCCCAAGACCTAGATACAGTCAGATATGTAATTGTGACGGAAATTTATTTTTTTTCCTTCATGATCTAGGGCCTCAATTGCAACCCATGTAGCTTATTGCCCTTAATATTAATATTTGTTTTCTGTTTTCTCTCTTGTCCTTTTTTTCTGTTTGGAGGTGTCCTTCATCATCTTCCTCACTATCATCAACAACATCATCAAAAATCACTATGGAAAGGATCACTGTGCCCTCCATGTGTTCATTCCTAGCCAGTCTAAGCTAACGTTTGCCGTCCCCTACGTGCAACAGGACAGATTCCGGGCTGAGGACCACGTACATGTTAAAGCGAAAACCTCAAACCCATAGTTCTCAGAAACATTGAGAGTAGCTCATGGAAGCTTGAGTCGGAAGGTGAGAGAGCTTGTGGAAGTTTTTCTTCCAATCGTCATGAAGTTGAGCCTACCTTGGGCGTGGAGAGCCCTGACCCCACCCCCCGTGGAACATTTGTTCACACAGTGCTCTGAGATCAGGAGAACCTGGGGAGACCAGCAATCCTGACGAAGGAGTTGGGCTCCTCTAACAGGTTCCCCATATTCCCTGAATAATTTTGACACCAGGAATATTTTTTAAGTACAACATAAACATTTTAAGACACTGTCCTAAGAAGCAAAGTTAATTATTATTCAGTGTTTTGTTTTGTTCTAATGTTGTTTGGAACTCATTTTTGAGAACCCTTATCAAGCTGTGAGTGATTTCTCACAAATCACTTATCTTCCCCAAGAGATGCTGTTAACTTGGCATAGAAAAATGTGGGTTTTTTTTTCTTCCCCCCAAATTCTAGACTAAATAAAGCAGCTCATATCCATAATGGAAGAAACATATCAAAGCCTTTTTAAAATTGTAATTATAAAAAAATCTTTTTGTAGTAAATATTTAAAAATATTTAATCTCTCTCCAGAAAATCAGCTTCCTGTTTCTTATTGCCTCCTTTTTAGGGTAAGAAACATGAATTATGATATATTAGTTTGTTATATTAACTATCTGAATCTAGCCCACTGCAAAAGGAAAGGGATCTGAGATTGAAAGAGGCTGAAAATTCCAGATCCATCTTCATATATATATACATATATATATACACACACACGTATATATAGTATATTTATATATATTTACAGTATTTATATACACACATATACTGTAAAACATAATAGAGTATAAAAATAAAATATATATTTACAGTATATATTTTACAGTAAATTTTTTACAGTCTATATTTTACAGTATATAAAGTATATGTTTTTACTGTGTGTATGCGTGAGTGTGTGTGTGTATGTATACTCTCTCTCTAGCACGCACACACACACACACACACACACACACACACACACAGAGCTAAAGCTTCCCCTGCCGCAGTATTTGTGAATACTGCCCTCTGGTGGAGCCCTATGGGTTCAGCTTAAGGCTGTGGAAAGTAAACTGCCTGATTATACCTAGTACAGTTACAAGGGCACTTTGATCAGTGATGATCCCACTAATGGAAAGATACACAAAATGTGTACTCAGTAGTCCCTCAGAAACAAAAGCCTTTCTACTGTGATCTATTTGTGATTTATTTCTTAAATGACAAATGAGGCTTAGTCAGGTTTTTCTGACAGCCTTCTATCTTCAGCTTTCTGCTTTCATCATTTCCTGTCCATAATAGGAAAATCTGTATTTAAAGTGTTTTAGGTTTTCTAGATCCCTACAAATGTACATTTCCCTACTTGCACCTGCCAATACTTTGTGCATAACTTTGTCTTCCACAAAAGGTCTCTTTCTGCAAAGATTGTAGCTGGGGGGCAGGAGGGAAGTCCCCTGTTTAAAGAAAATTGCATTTAATATAAACCCAAATAAATCTTTATATCCTTCAACGCTGCTGATATCCTGTTCAGGTTGTCCTAAAAGGATCCCAAAGCAATTAGTGTAGAAAACAGAAAATAGACTGCAGTTTAAGACTACCCTGACACTATTGCACTGTATTTTATGTCAAAGAAAAGCACAAGCTCTATCAATTTAAGAGACATCATGTTTTAGAAAATTTGAATGTAATGAAGATGCTTTTCTTTTCCCTGCCCAGCTAGCCAAAATAAATAGCAATAATAATCATTTATTGAGTACCTAATATTTTATTTGTTATAATCTTTACTATACATTTATAACATGTGTATTGTAATTCCCATTTTTAAAATGAGAAAATCGTAATTCAGAAAACATAATGTGATGAGAGTTAAACATCTGTTGAGTGATAGGGATCATATTGAAACCTGTCTAGTTATAGTCCCAGGTCTATGTCTATATTAAAATATTAAGACTGCAACTTAGTATACTTTAAAAAGTAAAGTTAGAGAATGTGAAAAATTTCCCCATATCAGAATACTAGTATGTTTTTTAATTGAAGTATAATTAACATACCATGTTATAGTAGTTTCAGGTGTGCAATATAATTATTCAACAATTCTATACTTTGCTCAGTGCTCACCAAGATAAGTGTACTCTTAATCCCCTTTATCTATTTCACCCATCCCCTACCGACTTCCCCTCTGGCAACCATCAGTTTGTTCTTTATACTTAATAGTCTGGTTTTTTTTGTTTATTTTTTTGTCTCTTTTCGTGTTTGTTCATTTGTTTCTTAAATTCCACATATGAATGAAATTATATGGTATTTTTTTTTCTCTGATTGACTTATTTTACTTAGCATTATACCCTCTAGATCCACCCATGTTGTTGCAAGAGCTCATTATTTTTATGGCTGAGTAATAGTCCATTGTATGTATGTATTTATATATGTATATGTGTACATATATATGTGTATATATATATATATATATACCATTTCTTTATCCATTCATCTATCAATGGGCAATTGGTTTGCTTCCATATCTTGGCTTTTGTAAATAATGCTGCAATAAACAGAGGGATATATATATATATGTGTGTGTGTGTGTGTATATATATATATTTTTTACATTTTATCTTTTTAAATATTTTTTAATTTAAGTTCAATTAATTCACATGTAATGTATTATTGGTTTCAGAGGCAGAGGTCAGTGATTCACCAGTCTTACATAACACCCAGTGCTCATTACATCATGTGACTTCCTTAATGTCCATCACCCAGTTACCCCATCCCTCCACTCCCCCGCCCCTACATGTAAGTTTTTGAAGTAGTGTTTTCATTTTCTTTGGGTAAATACCCAGTAGTGGAATTACTAGATCATAGGGTAGCTCTATTTTTAATTTTTTGAGGAACCTCCATACTGTGGCTGCATCAGTTTGCATCCCCACCAACAGTGCACAAGCGTTCCTTTTTCTCCACATCCTTTCCAACACTTGTTGTTTCTTATGTTTATTTTAGCCATTTTGACAGGTGTGATGATATCTCATTATGGTTTGATTTGGATTTCCCTAATGATGAGTGATGCTGAGCACCTTTTCATGTTTCGTTGGCCATCTGTATGTCTTCTTTGGAAAAATGTCTATTCAGGTCCTCAGCCCATTTTTTAATGGGATTATTTGGGTTTTTTGGAGTTGTTATACAAATTCTTTATTTATTTTGGATATTAACCCCTTATCAGATATATCATTTGCAGATATCTTCTCCCATTCAGTAGGTTGCCTTTTCATTTTTTTTGAAAGATTTTATTTATTTATTTAGAGAGATAGGGAGAGAGTGAGCAAGCAGGGGCAGGGGTAGAGGAAGAGGAAGAGGAGAGAGAGAATCCCAAACAAACTCGGTGCTGAGTGTGGAGCATGACCTGGGGCTCCATCTCATGACCCCAAGGTCATGACCTGAGCAGAAACCAAGAGTTGGATGCTTAACCAACTGAATGGCCCATGTGCCCTGGTTGCCTTTTCATTTTATTGATGGTTTCCTTAACTGTGCAAAAGCTTTTTGTTTTGGTGTAGTCCCAATAGTTTATTTTTGCTTTTGTTTCCCTTGCCCGAGGAGACACACATAGAAAAATGTCTCTATGGCAAATGTCAAAGAAATTGCTACCTGTTTTCTTCTGGGAGATTTATGATTTTAGGTCTCACATTTAAGTTTTTAATCCAAACTAATCACGGCTTCTCTGGATAGATCCTCAGCCACTATGATAACGTCTAATAACTGGAATTGTATCTTTATGCATTAGTTGAAATTCCTGAGAAAGTAGATGGGTTTGGCCTCACTAATCTTATGGAGAGTGTCCCCCAGTTCATGAGCCGCCTGCCAGTCGTGAGTCGGCAGCCCTGTTAGTCACATGCCCACACTTCATCAATGAGCTTTGGAAGCAGATGTCTTGGAGATGAGCCACAAGTAGGTAAGGAACTGTCTGAAAGAAACTTTGACTTAGAGAGGAAACCTCATCATTCATCCCCAGCTTTAAGTTTCAGTGGTTTTCCATTGCTTTCAGGACAGAACCAACAAAGGCCGACATGTTTTGGCCCCTGGTCAGCCTCTTTTTTACTCTCCTTTTTCTCTGCTGTGGCCATGCTGACTTTGCAGTTTCTCCAAACACCCTTACTTCCCTGTTGTCCAAGCATTTACCCAGGCACTTCTTTTTGTTAATAATCACCCTTTTGACCTCCTTTCAAGTATCACACTTTTCATGTCTTTGAAAAAGTCTGCAGAATAGTTTACTTTTGGAATCTGAAACCATTAAGTAAATACCATTTTATGGTAAATCTAATTGTGGTCCCCTAAAATATAGGCTATTGGTCTTAAATGTAGACAAGATTCCAGATACACTACTCCAAAATGTGACACTGTAACATACTGAATATTTTAAGCTGAAGAAATCTGAGAAACAGTCTGTGCAGAAAGGGCTGTCTGACTTTCTCCTGACTCAACCATAAAACCAGGGTGCTTTCCCTGTATCTGGAAGAAATGTACATCCCTATCTCCATGACACTGAGCAGAATCAGGATGAACAAGCCTTGTTATTCCCCCCGTGGGCCACTCTAAGCTCATACCCTTTTGTGTCCTATCCCATTTTATCAAGACTTTCCACTCTTCATCAAACCTAGCAGAAAAACACTCAGATTTGGGGAGTCTGGGTGGCTTCGTTGGTTAAGTGTCTGCCTTCAGCTCAGGTCATGATCCCAGGGTCCTGGGATAGAGTCCCATGTCAGGCTCCCTGCTCAGTGGGGAGCCTGCTTCTCCCTCTCCTCCCTGCTAGTGCTCTCTCTCACTATCTCTGTCTCTCTCTCTCAAATAAATAAATAAAATCTTAAAAAAAACCCAAAACATTCAGGTTTAACCACTCCTTTGGGTCTTCACTCCTTATGAGGTTCCTGTGTCATGTGAAACTTATAATAAAACATGTAGGCTTTTCTCTGGTCCCTCAGTCTTTTGTTACAGGGACCTTGGCTGAGAACTTAGAAGGGTAGAAGAAAAAGCTGGTTTTCTTCCAGCATCAGCAACCAGTTGTCAGCAGCAGCCAAGAGAGTGCAGGTTTTTAAAAGGTGGGAATAGTCATATTATGTTAAATAGTAGTGGTCAAGGAGAGAAAGCGTGGGGAGCCGGGAGTGGTACCCTCTCAGAAGTAAACTCTCCCATCTTTGAAGTCTCCTAGCAGTTGCTACTATACCCTGAATTGTTCCCGTAGTATTTTTATCTTGTTCTTGTCCAAGAAGCTCATGCACAACCACATTTCTAAGGGACAGCTTAATCAGTATACACGGATGGAGTGGTACCTGACATCTACAAAGTCTTTCATCATCCCTGAGTAATAAATAAGCTCGGTTGAAGACTTGTATCATCTCATCACCACCCACAACAAAGAGGAGTCTTTCATGTTTTTTTTTAGGTTTCATCTTTTTTTAAAAGAGCAGGAAAATTTTTTCAAGTTATGTTAGTCTATGGATTTTCATGGTTCTCTAAATTCAGGGAACTCTGTATCAGGAAATATTCCCCTCCCCACCCCACATTCATGAGTAATCTCCTGCTAATTGTTGGCATGGTAAAGTAAATTAAGGAAGCCCCTTTTGGTGTATATGTTAACAGAGTGATAATTGGATACTGAGGAGTGAGAATTAAATAGGAAATGTCAAGGTGGGTTCAGAGAAGTTTCATTAAAAGAAAAATAGGAACATGCCAAGGAGCTTACAAGCAATTAATTATTTTATGCCAAATGGATTTTAAGAATTAATTTCATCTGGTCAGAAAAAATGTCGATAAGAGAGGCACCCAGGTGGCACAGTGGTTGAGCGTCACAGGCTGGGTTTTGGCTGAGGTCGTGATCTCAGGGTTGAGAGACAGAGCCTGTGTTGACTCTGCAGTCAGCTCAGAGTTTTTGCTCGGAGACCCTTTCTCCCTCTCCCTCTGCCCCTCCCCCATATCTCTCTCTCTCTCAAATAAATAAATAAATCTTTTATAAAAAAATACAAATGTCAGTAAGTAGTAAAATCTATATTTGCTGATGAAAGTTATCTAAAGAATAACAATAAATATTTATGTATTTCACATAAGTGGTAGATTACATAAATGTTTCATCTTTGACTATTCATTTTGAAAATGAGATTGAAATAATGTAAAATTTTCATGGAAGTTGTGCTGACATTCTAAATCAGTTATCCTCATCATCTTGAAAATCAAGATATTATGGAAGGGGAAGTAGAAAGCTGGCATTTGATGTAAAATTCATCTTAAATATTTTTCTAAGGGGATTTTATATTTATTTTTATTTTTTTAAAGATTTTATTTATTTGACAGAGAGACAGCCAGTGAGAGAGGGAACACAAGCGGGGGAGTGGGAGAGGAAGAAGCAGGCTCCCAGCGGAGGAGCCTGACGTGGGGCCCGATCCTGGAACGCCGGGATCACGCCGGGAGCCAAAGGCAGATGCCTAACGACTGAGCCACCCAGGCGCCCCTCTAAGGGGATTTTAAAGACACTTGTAAAACTTTAGGAACGTGTATTTTATGTATATGATGTATATATCTATAGATTTGTTATGGTGAGCATTGGTTGGCTTACACACTTGTAAGCCTTAAGTGAGTTGTCTCTAACACGGACCCTCGATGCGCGGACAGCACTGACTTCTCAAAGCTCCCATGAGAGTCACTTGGCTCTTTGGTAGTTTGTGCACCTGGCAAGACAGTCACTTGGCCGCTTCCGCCTCTGAAAGCTGTGCAATTCTCAAGTTAGAATTGTATTTCTCATTTTTAGTTCTCTGTTTAGGGATTTTATTGTTTATTTTTTCACCCATTCATTTACACTTATTGACCCGTATTTGTAGAGCTTCATTTGTTTGCTCTTGTAGAGATCATTTTTGTATTCCGTGATCACTAAGGAGCAAGCTGGTGAATTGTTGTCTTTGCTCTACAGTCATTTGGCCAGAAGGTGGTGGTATAACTCTCTGAAGTAAAAAAAAAAAAAAAAAAGCTTCCCCAAACCTATTTCAAGGTTTATAAAAACAAACATGAAAAAAAATAAGTACAGCTTATTTTTCACAGTTGAATTTTTCTTTTTTTAAAATAAGATTTACTTATTTGAGAGAGAGCGCGAACAAAAGGGACAAAGGGCGAGAGAATTTCAAGCAGACTTTCTGGAGAGCACAGAGCCCTACACAGGGCTCGATCTCCTGACCCTGAGATCATGACCTGAACCAAAACCAAGAGTTAGTGGCTTAACGGAGCGCACCACCTCGGCGCCCCAACAGTTGAATTTTTCTATGGCTTTAAAAACTATACAAATTTTCTATTGTGAATAAATTTTTCTTTCATAGTTATGTACATTATAAGAATTGAAATCATTGTAATAATGATAACGATAAGCAACAACCACAGCTAACATTATTTAAGGCCTTATTTTATGCCAGACACTATGCCTGACGTTTTACATAAAGTGATTTAGTGCTCACTGCCCTATCCTAAGTGCAATCATCCCTGAAGATTTCAATCCAGCAGGTCCTGAAAGGAGACCTACTAAGATGTACTTTAAACAAGTGTCCCTCATGATTCTTACCACCAAATAAGCTTAAAAACTATTGATTGATGTCTTCAACTGCTCTGCTTAACAGTGGTGTTTAAAATCACTTATTCTCAGAACTGTATCTTTTACTTGAAGATTTTTAAATCAGGATTATAAAATCAAAATAGTATATATTGAGGCTCTTCAATAATACTTTTACCTCCAAATTTTGACGATTTAGGTGAGCAATGTGTTGAAGAAAAGTTTAATGCTTTTGTGTTTTATTTTGCTGTAAAAAGTGATCATGTACGGGCACCTGAGTGGCTCAGTCAGTTGGGTGTCTGCCTTCTGCTCAGGTCGTGATGCCACGGTCCTGGGATCAAGTCCCACATTGGGCTCCCTGCTCAGCGGGGAGCCTGCTTCTCCCGCTGTCTGCCGCTCTCCTTGCTTGTGCTTTCTCTCTCAGTTGAGTAAATGAATAAAATCTTGACAAAAAAGAAAAGAAAAAGAAAGTGATTATGTATAAAAGGTATTTTGTGCTCTCTTATAAATATATCCCAGCAAAATCTATGCTACACAATGTAGTAAAAATAAAGTGCTTTACCAATTTAAAGTTACTTAAAATATCTAATTTGTATTTTAGTGATGCAGGTAAACTATTAGCAGTTCAAATGCCATATAACAATAGTGAGTTAGTAAAATTTCTTAAAAAGTAACTGATCCCACCTCTTTAAAAAGCATGTAATAATTTGCCTCCCTAATTTTACACTCCTGAAATTAAAAACTGCACAGACAACGAAGTTCTAAGAACCCAGTGACAACAGCCAGCAGAATATTTTCTTTTAGGTCTAAAATGTTTAAGTGCTCTATGTATTTAGATTACTCTTACATAACATGTATCAGTATTTTCATTTTTTGTCGTTTTCAGAATAATTAAAAATTCCTTTCTATCTCAGACTTCCTGTCCCTATGACAAATCTCAAACTTTCTAACTGGATTAAGGGTTCCCATACCAAAATACTCCATTACCTTTGTCATTTCCAAGGTTCAAGTATATGATTAAGAAATAATATTAATAATATGATGTCACACTGTAAAAATAATGTACTTATTATAAAACAGTGGTATAGTAACAGTGTAATTATAAAGAGCAATACATTTCTTGCCTCATTTTTAAGACCAGATGACTGAAACCTGCATTTAAATGTGACCTGCATGCATAGGGACAGTGACAGAGCAAGGCTCATGGTCCCCAGATCAGTGCTTCTCTGGGAATACTCTTAACCTATCCACAGGGCTGGCAGAGCTGACTGCTTATAAAGCATAAATTATTGAATCAATCAATCAATGAACACGTAAATACCCCTGAAAATAAACCTATCCAAAGTGAACTTTCAATAGAACAATGACACCGAAAACTGTGTCAACTAATTTGAGGGGTCAATGACATGAAGAAACAACCAAGATTTAGAGCTTAAAAGATTTAAAGAAGGCTATGAATGAACTGGGCTCTTAATGTGATTGGACTAAACGTTCTTGAAACATTCTCATTCCTATCTTCAAGTAAGCAATAATATCATCTGGTTCCGCACTGGAATGATTGCCACTTGTAATTTCTTTGTGGTCAGAGAAGTGTCTTCAGTTCTTTGATTCTGATAATCTCTGATGAAAAGACAAGGACTTAATTCTGAAAATCTGCTATCCAATAGCTAGGTGGGACCAACTGAGCTCTGAACGTAGAGACTGTTAGTCTCTCACTGATTACGCTTGTTGTTTCCTATGTCACTATTTTAACAGATTTTGAACGTTTTAATTAGTATATCAGTGTTTCCAGTGCACCTCTAATTTCTATTCTTTTCATGCAAATTTAACAACTGATATTTCTTAAAAGGATAAAACCAAAACATGTTTTAAAACACTTGCTTGCTATACCAATAAATGCCACTAGATGTCACTAATGAATAGAAAAACTTATCTAAATCCGGAAGTAGCCAAAGAAATGAGATTCTCTAATCTAAACAATGTAGAAGAATTGGGTCTCTGATTATATGTTTCATTGCCTTGAACTTTACCTTTAGAACTTGGTAGTTTTTCCTATTGATAGTCCAAGATTCTATTTTTTAAAATTAATTTTTCCATTTATTTGTTTTTCAATATGTTGGTAGCAGCTTTATTCATAATTGCCCTAAACTGAAACATTTATATTAGTCACTGTGGTAGACATTTGAGTGTCCCTTCCAGATCTGATCCACAGACAGCCTCTAGCTCTTAGCTCCTTCTGCCTCAGCAGCAGAGAGCCACCTCTGTGGAGATTATGCCCTTTGAGTGAGGCCCACTTCTTTTGACTGAGAAAGGTGGGAGTATAAAGACCTGGTTATTTTGGCTTTAGGAAGAATATTAATTTTTTTGAGATATAAATGAAATACAACATTGAATTAGTTTTAAGTGTACAACATAATGATTTTATATATGTATAAATATATACATATATTATATAGTGAATGCCGTAATGAGATTAGTTAACCTCCAATACAACACATCGTGTTACTTTTCTTCTTGTGATAACTTTTTTTTTTTAAAGATTTTATTTATTTATTTGACAGAGATAGAGACAGCCAGCGAGAGAGGGAACACAAGCAGGGGGAGTGGGAGAGGAAGAAGCAGGCTCATAGCAGAAGAGCCTGATGTGGGGCTCGATCCCATAACACCGGGATCACGCCCTGAGCCGAAGGCAGACGCTTAACCGCTGTGTCACCCAGGCGCCCCTCTTGTGATAACTTTTAAGATCTACTCTCCTAGCAACTTTTAAATGTACAGTATAGTATTGTTGACTGTAATTACCATGTTGTATATTAGGTCCCCAGGACTTACTTATTTTATAACTGGAAGTTTGTACCTTTTGACCATTTTTGTTTATTTTGCTCATACCCCACCTGTACCTCTACCAACCTCCAATGTGTTCTCCGTATCTATGAATGTTTTTAAGAATCCACATGTAAGTGATATCATATAGTATTTGTTTTGCTCTCTCTGACTTACTTAGCATAATGCCCTCCAGATCCATCCATATTATAGCCAGAGGCAGGATTTCTTTCTTTTTTATGGATGAATAATGTTCCACTGCATGTATGTGTGTGTGTGTGTATCTATTCATATATACATATATACATACATATTGCTTTCGGTACTCTGGCCATTTTAACAATACTAATTACCCCAAGCCATGAGTATGGGATATGTTTTCCATTTATGTCATCTTCAATTTCTTTTTATCAGTGTCTTGCAGTTTTCAGTGCACAGGTCTTTCACATCATTAGTTAAATTTTCTCCTTAGTATTTTATTCTTTTTGATAGAATTGTAAATGGAATTTTTGTAATTTCTCTTTTTGACAGTTTATTAGTGTATGGAAATGCAACTGATTTGTGTACATTGATTTGTATCCTACAACTTTATTGAATTAAATAGATTTAGCCTAGCAATTTTTTATGGACTCTAGGGTTTTCTATACATAATGTCATGTCATATTCAAATGGAGACAGTTTTACTTCTTCCTTTATGATTTGGATGCCTTTTACTTCTTTTCCTTGCCTGATTTCTCTGGCTAAGACTTCCCATACTATATTGAATAAAAGTGGCAAGAGTAGACATCCTTGTCTTGTTTTAGATCTTAAAGGAAAAGCTTTAAAGTTTCACTGTTGAATGTGATCATAGCTGTGGGCTTGTCATAAATGACCTTTATTATGTTAAGGTATGTTGCCCCACACCCATTTTGTTCAGAGCTTTTATGAAACGATGTTAAATTTTGTCAAATGTGTTTTTTGCATCTATTGAGGGTAAAAATCATAAAATCATTTCATTTTATTAATGTGATAGATCACATTGATTTGTGAGCACTGAACCATCCTTACAACCCTGAAATAAGTCCCACTTGGTAGTGGTGTATGATCCTTTTTACATATTGTCGAATTAAGTTTGCTAATATTTTGTCGAATTTTTGCATCCATGTTCATCAGGGATGTTGGCCTGTGATTTTCTTTTTGTCTTTGTCTGGTTTTGGTATCAGAGTAATGCTGGCCTTGTAGAATGAATTTGGAAGCATTCACCCTCTTTTTTTTTTTTTTTTGTAAGAATTTGACAAAGATTGGTGTTAATTCTTTAAATGTTTAGTAGAATTCATCAGGAAAGCCATCTGGTCATAGACTTATGTTTCTTAGGAGATTTTTGATTATTGATTCAATTTTCTTACTAGTAATGTTTCCGCTCAGATTTTCTTTTAATTCATGATTCAGTACTGGTAGGGTGTATACTTCTAGGAATTGATCGTTTTGTTTTGTTTTGTTTTTAGCTTGTCCAATTTGTTCGGATGTAATTGTACATTGTGGTCTCATGATCCTTTGTATTCCTGTGGTAACAGTTGTAACATCCCTTTCATTTTTTATTTTATTTGAGTCTTTTCTTTTCATGGTGAATCTGGCTAAAGGTTTGTCTATTTCATCTAACTTTTCAGAGAACCAGCTCTTAGTCTCATTGATCTTTCCTACTCTTCTCTTAATAGTCTACTTCATTGATTTCCACTCTGATCTTTGTTATTTATAGGTATGATTCTACTTTTTGTTTGTTCATACGTTTTTTTCTGTTCCATTGTATACCATGTTTTCCTTATCCATTTGTTTATTGATAGGCCCTTGGGTTGCTTCCATATCTTGGCTATTATAAATAATACTCTAATAAACAGAAGGGTGCACATATCTTTTCAAATTAGTGTTTTCGTTTTCTTTGGGTAGGTACTCTGTAGTGGAATTATTGGATGATATGGTATTCCTATTTTTAATTTTTGGGGGAAACTCCCTACCGTTTTCCATGGTAGCTGTACCAGTTTACATTTCCATCAGCAGTGCACAAAGATTCCTTTTCCTCTACATCCTTGCCAACACTTGTTATTTCTTATCTTTTTGATTTTAGCCATTCCAAATGGTATAAGGTGATATCTCATTGTGGTTTTGATTTGCATTTCCCTAATGATTAGGGACTTGGAGCATCTTTTCACGTGTATGTTGGCCATCTGGATGTCTTCTGTGGAAAAATGTCTGTTGAGGTCCTCCAACCATTTTTTAATCGGGTTGTTTGGATTTGTTTGTTTGTTTGTTTTGGTGTTGAGTTGCATAAGATCTTTATGTATTACAAATATTAACCCCTTAACAAATACATCATTTGCAAATATCTTCTCCCATTCGCTAGATTTCCTTTTTGTTTTCTTGATGGTTTCCTTCATTGTGCAAAAGCTTTTTATTTTGGTGTAACCCCAATTGTTAATTTTTGCTTTTCTTTCCCTTGCCTGAAGAGACATAACTAGAAAAATGTTGCTACAACCTTTGTCAGAGAAATTACTGCCTGTTCCTTTCTAGGATTTTTATGGTTTCAGGTCTCACATTTACATCTTTAATCCATATCGAGTTTATTTTTGTGTGTGGTGTTAGAAAGTGGTCCAGTTCCCTGGCACAATTTATTGAGAAGACTGTCTTTTCCCATTGGATATCCTTGCCTCCTTAGTCATAAGATTAATTGACCATATGGTCATGGACTTACCTCTGGGGTCTTTATTGTGTTCTGTTGATCTATGTGTCTATCTTTGTGATGGTATCATACTGTTTTGATGACTACAGCTTTGTAGTATATCTTGAAATCTGGGCTTGCGACACCTCCAGCTTTGTTCTTATTTCTCAAGGATGTTTTGCAATTGGGATCTTTTGTGCTTACATACAAATTTTAGGATGACTCGTTCTAGTTTTGTGTCACATGGGCTTCTTTTTTTAGTTCTTGAGGTGTAATGTTAGGTTGTCTATTTGAGATTTTTTCTTAACATAGACATTGAAGACTATGAACGTCCCACATAGAACTGCTTTTGTTGGGGCGCCTGGTGGCTCAGTCGTTAAGCATCTACCTTCGGCTCAGGGCCTGGTCCTAGGGTCCTAGGGTCCTGAGATCGAGCCCTGCATCAGGCTCCCTGCTCTGCTGGGAGCCTGCTTCTTCCTCTCCCATTCCCCCTGCTTGTGTTCCCTCTCTCTCTGACTGTCTCTCTCTCCATCAAATAAATAAATAAAATCTTAAAAAAAAAAAAAAAGAACTGCTTTTGTTGCATCCAGTAAGTTTTGGTATGTTGTATTTCTGTTTTCATTTCTGCTGAGATTTTTTGAAATTTTCCTTTTGATTTATTCATTGATCCTTTGGTTGTGCAGTAGCATGTTGTTTAATTTCCACATATTTGTGAATTTTCCATTATTTTTCCTGTAATTGACTTCTAGTTTCATACCATTGTGGTTGGAAAAGATGCTTCATTGTTTTCAATCTTTTAAAATTTATTAGGGCTTTTCTTTGTAGTCTAACATATGATTTCTCCTGGAGAATGTTTCATGTGTGCACAAGAAATATGTATATTTTGTTGCTTTTAGATAGTATGTTCTGTAAATATATGTTAAGTCTATCTGGTCTAATATTTTAAGTTCAAAATTTCCTCATTCATTTTCTGTTTGGTTGATCCATCCATTGATGAAAGTGGGGTCCTTAACTAATACTGTTTTGCTGTCTATTTCCTCCTTTCAGTCTATTAATATTTGCTTTGTATATATAGATACTCCTATCTTGGGTGCACAAATATTTATGAATGCTATATCCTCTTGTCTTCATCCTTTATCATTATATAATGACCTTCTTTGTCTCTTACTAGAGTCTTTGTCTTAAGTCTACTTTGAGTTACATAAGGATACTACCTCAGCTTTCTTCGGGTTTCCATTTGTATAGAATATCTTTTCTATCCTTCACTCTGTCTGCATGTGTCCTTAAAGCTGAGGTGAGTCTCTTGTAAACTGCATATGGTTGGGTCTTGCCCATTTATCTTTTATAGTTGTAAATGAGATCCATTATCATGAAATAATATAGTTAATAATAAATGCCATTTACCATCAACATTATTATGGGGAGTAATAAATATCAAAATATTTCCTATATTCATTTGGCTATTGTGCTATTCATGGAAGTGATTTTTGAAAAAGACAAATTTGATCAAATAGGTCTTGGTTAATTCTGGAATGAAGGAAATGAAGAAATCCCTTTTCTGATTCCATCTGCTCTTCTTTGCTCACTCTGCTCCAGCCACACTCGCCTTCTCGTTTTCTTTTTTTTTTTTTTTTAAGATTTTATTTATTTATTTAACAGAGACAGACAAGTCAGCGAGAGCAGGAACACAAGCAGGGGTAGTGGGAGAGGAAGAAGCAGGCTTTCCAGAGGAGCACAGAGCCTGATGCAGGGCTCGATCCCAGAACCCTGAAATCAAGCCCTAAGCTGAAGGCAGACACTTAATGACTGAGCCACCCAGGTGTAAGCTTCAGAGGCAGGGGTCTTTTTTTCTCACTGATATAGTACAAAAACCTAGAAAAGTGGTTGACATGTAAAAGGAACTCCTTCTTATCTGTTGAACTTATTTGACTTGAAATCAATCAACAACTATCATCTTCCTATTATGATGTACCTAGCTCTTGTACAGAAGGGGAAAAGGGGAAGTTATTTTCTTCCAGCGAATTAAAGAATTAATTGCTTCAAATGCATGACTTGTGCTATATATATATTTGTTCACAGCACCTGACGTTCCTTAAATCAACAGTCAATATACATCTCCAGCTATTGTGATAGTTTGTATCGTACCCATAATGTACATACATAATTCACACTTGACGTACTTGCACTTACTTTTCTGGTAAGACTAAGGGAAGAAACTGCCTGTCTGTATTTAGCCTGAAAATGGAAAAGACAAAATCCAAAGAAGATGCAGTTAGGGACTTGGTGAAACTGAAAGCTGCAAAAACAGAAAGTGGAGCCCCTGCCTTGAATTAAGACCATGCTGATTTACTATTAAGAAGATCCAAATTTGACATATTGCCACAAGGCAATGCATTTAAAAGACTTTTATTCTTATTTAGGATTGTGTAAAAGGAGAGTTTAATTGGTAGGAAAGGTAGGAAAGGTCCCAAATTATGAAATAAGCTGTTATTTCAATATTGGAAAAATTTAAATATCATCATAGGATAGAGCATAAGAGGCTGTTAAGTAGCAAAAGTCTAACATGCTGCCCCTAGGAATGATTTTTAATAGTATTACTCAGAAAAAGCTAGAACATGCATGCTATCCCCCAGCCAGGGTATACTCATTATTCAGGCCTGAGACTAAGATCCTGCCAAACAGGTTAAGAACTTTTCCTTTGTTTATCCTCCTGCTATATTTTTATAGAACCCTATGATGAAAATAGAGAAGGAGAGAAGCTGTGAAGAGATGTAAATAGAATTGAATTTGGGGTAACTAGGTTTGGGCCAATCCTCCTTAGCAACAGAACAGTTAGAATCTGCATTTAAAGTAAAATTTGAACTATGCTATTAAGCAGTTCATTATCTAAAGCTAGCAACAAGGGCCATGATACAATGATATGAAAATTGAAATCTATCTAATTCCCTGTCCCTGTGCTAAACAATATTGAGACAAACACATTTATTTACATCCTGTTTTAAATAATAAACAAGAGTAAGTAAAAATAACTTAGCTGTTTGATCCAGGAACTATTTGCTTCTAAAAAATAACAAAGAATAAATTAAAATAGCTTAATCATCTAAATGAAAGTTCATCAAGGCTCATTTCAAGATCATCACCTTGTTGTATTCACTAATCCGTAATAATTATACCATAAACTCAACTCAGTCCCAATCAGTTCTCTGCCTTTCAGGGCCCTTTTTAAAATCATCCAGCCAAGGCCCTAAAACTTTACAGATATCCTCCTCTACGTTCTTCATTTTAAGATAATACTAAGACTGTCAGGGTAGAGTTCTGCAGTAGGTCTAGTAAACTTAGTTTTGCTTGATCAATAGATGCCTCTGTTGGTCTTTGGAAAGGACGATATTCAACAGTTAAAACTAACTCAGTGTTGAAATACAAAGAACAAGTGTCAAGTCCAGTAGCCTAAAGCCAGTCCAAAAACATTGAACTTGAACAAAATTGGGGAATGGGGGCAGTAATCATTACAACAAGAAAATGCACACTATGGTCATTTGTGGGTATGACTCCAAAAGAGTGTGTTAGAAATGCATTATAAAATTGGGGATTTGGGGCTCCTGGTTGGCTTGGTCAGTTAAATGTCTTGTCTTTGGTTCAAGTCATGATACTAGGGTCCTGGGATCAAGCCCTGCATCGGGCTCCCTGCTCAGAATGGAATCTGCTACTCCCTCTGACCCTCACTCTGCTCTTGTGCTCTCTCTCAAATAAATAAAGTCTTTAAAAAAATTGAGGCTTTTATTAGGTGATTTGGGGACAGCTTGAAGGAAGCTTTGGATTGAATGCTGAATGTCATTTGTGGACTGGATGTTGTCAGGAATTGGAGGCAGTCCTAGAGTTGGCTCCTTTTTTAGCTCTCTATTGCTGCATAACAAACTACTACACATTGAGCAGCTTAAAACAGTACACACTTACCTCACCATTCTGGGGGGCAGGGCTCTAGACATAACTGAGATGAATCCTCTGCTTTAGATCTTCTTATAGGGCTGTCATCAAGGTGTCACCTGGGGCTGTAGCCTCATCTTAAGGCTCACAAGGGGAAGGATTCATTTCCATTTTCCTGTGCTTGTTGGCAGAATTCAGTTCTTTAATAAGTTGTCATACTGAGGACCTTAGTTCGTTGCTAGCTGTCAGCTGGAGGCCACCTTCAGTTCATCGTCACATGGGTTTCTCTGTATGGCAACTTACTTCATTCAAGTCAGCAAGAGACAACCAGTCAATAGAGTCTACTGGCATGATGAGAATTAAAATCTTATGCAATGTAATCATGAAAGTAAAATGTCATCATCTTTGCCATAGTCTACTGGTTCAAAGCAAGTCAGGGACCCTGCCTGCATTCAAGGGACAGGGATTACACATGGGTGTGACAGCTAGTAGGTGGAATAATGGAGCCATCTTGGAGTCAGTCTGCTTCAGACATCTTAAGGAATCTTATCTAGAACAAGGGGAGAATAGAGCATAGCTAAAGCTATGATTAGTAAAGAAGTAGTACTTACTCATATTAACAAGGATAGGAGGATATTTGGTCATTTTTGTGCTTTTGATAATGTTTGCATTTTTATCTGTCTAGACATTAATATGTAGTGGTATATTTTGGTCTGTATCCATTTATAGCCACAGATGTTGGTGGCATCTGTGGTATTATCTGATGTTGGTGTCCTGTTAAATTATTTATGTGCAACAGGAGAATGCCAAGACACAAGATCAGAAGCTAACAAGACCAGGGTCTAACTGATGGTTCAAGAGCAGATTCTAGCTATTAGAGGAGGCTTTTGTCTTGCTCACAAGAAATAAATTAGGCTATGTAATAGAAGAATAGCAAATCTTAGAGAACAGAAAAGGAAAAAAATATATACAAATCAGATCATAGATAATTTTCTAAATAAGCAAGATAAATTATTCAAGTCACGTTTTCAGTCAGAATGGATTCGAGGGGTGCCTGAGTGGCTCAGTCAGTTGAGAAGCTGCCTTCAGCTCAGGTCATGATCCTGGGGTCTTGCGATGGAGCCCTGCATGGGGCTCCCTGCTCTGCGGGGGGCCTGCTTCTCCTTCTTTGTCTGCCTGCTGTGTCCCCCCACTTGGGCTCTCTTTCTCTCTGTCAAATAAATAAATAAAATCTTTTTAAAAAATGGATTTGAAAATGGTCTCTTAGGACTCTGTTGTATGAAATGTACAGATTTATCATGCACAATTTTATATAAGCTACCATTACAAACATAGTTTTATTCAATAATGTGAATGTGAATATACAAATTTTAAAACTATTTTTGTTTGGTTTTCTAAAGACCTAGGTTAGAAGATAATGAGAGATTTGAAACAAAAGAACTTCACATTGTTAATTGTTAGGTTTCTGTTGCTCAAAATTGACATAGCAGGAATTCAAGGCTTTTTTTTTCTATCTTAGAGAAAGGACTTAGAAAAAATTATGAATTTGAAAATAATAGGAAGTATGATGATTTCAATAAGTCAAATAAAAATTTAGTGATTGCAATGGTGTTTCCAAGGTTTATGGTTGAAGAAGAAAGTGCAGAATGGGGTTCAACATCTCTCTTCCATGTACAGGAAAGTTAAAAGATAAAATTTTGTTGGTCTGTCACTGAGAATAATTATATACTTGAAAAGTTTCCCTGTGGAATCTACACTCATGACCTCAAACAGTAGTAGCTGTTTCTATAGGGAAGCCATGACAAGGGAACGTAATAATACATAGTACTAGTACTCTATGAAAATGCTGGGCAATCCATGGTCAAGATGTCAAAAATTGTTCCTAGTCAGTTTTCTTTCCCAATGTATTTGAAGCATTCCTGAAGATACCAAGGCTGTGTCTTTGGTTTCCTGACAGTTTAATTTGCTCTAGATGTCTGAGTCAGATTAATCTAAAACAAACAAACAAACAAACAAACAAAAACTGCTTCCTACCCCTGCATATGCTCATTAATCAGATAAATTATTTTCTACTGTTTTTTGTCTCCTGTGCTACACACAATAGTCAAGAGTCAAAGGCATAGTTCTCATTTACATTCTGTTTCCTGTTTATCTTCCTAAAAGAAACTTCATTGCCTGTTTTTTTTGTTTTTCAAGTCTCAAGGAAAATATTCTTAGCATTCTAGCATCTTCCTGAAAACACCTTTGCTCTGGTCCTACAGTCCCCAGGAGGTGCCGTTCTACAGTAATTTTTTTTTAAAGATTTTATTTATTTATGCGACAGAGATAGAGACAGCCAGTGAGAGAGGGAACACAAGCAGGGGGAGTGGGAGAGGGAGAAGCAGGCTCATAGCGGAAGAGCCTGATGTGGGGCTTGACCCCATAACGCAGGGATCACGCCCTGAGCTGAAGGCAGATGCTTAACCACCGTGCCACCCAGGCGCCCCTGTTCTACTGTAATTTGATAGTAATTTGCTCCTGCCTACATCAAAGTACTTACCATGATTTCATCATTGAGTACTTGGTCTCTCTTTCCCTCTGTTAAGAACACTATGTAAAACTTACAAATAAAGGGTTTGCTCTGTTTTCTTTTCTTTTTTTTTTTTTTTTGGTGGAGCTTTGTTACGTCCAGCTAAGGATTATCTGATTCCTAGGAGTTTGTGCCTTTGTTTAACTTGCTATTGTGTTATTGATTTAGAGGATATGAAACTCTGTCAGGATAGTCATTAACTGGTAGACTGAAATGATGCCTGTCCTATAGCAATGCAGTTTTATTGTCTTGTACGGCATTAACTAGGTTTATATCTAAATTAGTAATCTTGTTCAAGTATTCACTCTTTTCCAATTCTCTTTGAATCAACCTTGCTGGTTCTATCATTAATGAGTGAGTTAAAGATTTGACATCTATTCACTTTATATTCGTTTTCAAGTTATATATTCAATTTTTTGAAAATTCTGCTCTGACACCACTAATCTCTTAGAGTCTCTGCCTTTCAACCCTACACTCAGTGTTTGGAATATAGCAGGTGCTCAGGAAATGTTTATTGAGTGTTTGTAGTGAATATTGCAGAAAAAGAAACTGGACTTGGGATGAGAACTTGTTTAAATTCAAGTGGTTTCTGGTGTAATAGTGAAATTGGATTGAAAAACCTCAGTTTCTAAATTTTTAGTCCAAGGATATTTCTAATGGAACATGACAGCTTGAACACCATATATAGGACAAGATATTCAAATACTATGGTTACCACATGCTTGGAACAAAATACTCCATTACCTGAAATAAAACTGAAAAATGGCATAACTGCTTTAAGCTTTATTATAATATTCAATCACCTTTATGAATGTCAAAATTATGTGTAACAGTAATGTAAAGTAGGTAGTTAACAAAATAATATCACCCATTACATACTTAGGGAACAGTTTTATTACTATACTACCCAGATATTGAAATTTCAATAAGAAAATGTAATAAATATGAGTTATTTTTAGAAAAAGGAACACAGCAGGTCATAATAGTGCCATATTTTTTCAATTTTTATGTATCATAATATTTATATTACAGTTTCAAAAATGTGCATTTGTGGAACAAGAGAGAACATCGCACAACCTGGCATAAACTTACATTGTCTTTCAGAAGATAAATTATAAAAATCTGGCCAAATAATGCCCTCGTTTTATGTAAAAAGACTCAGAGGCAGAGACATGAAAGAGTTTTAGGAAAGTGACTTTTGATTGAAATCATTTAGAACTTCTTAAATAAATATACATGCCATCATAATCACAAAAAATTTTCATAGACCTGTTTGTCTATGACAAAATACAAGGGAACAATGCTTTTTCTAAATATATATAAATGTCCTATAAGTAATCTTCATAAAAACTTAAATATGATCAATAATATAAATAATAATCAGACATATCTTTCTGATTCAAATTAAATATCTGGCAATTTTCTCTGTAAGTTCTTTACAGGGCCCTGGGAGGGATATGACATTAAACATAGCATTGCCTCTGCCCTCAAGATTTCATTTTCATGACAGAAAAATATGTAAAGAAAAAGTATCCCTGAAAAATAAAGTGATATAAAAACCCCCAAAAGAGAGCTAGTACTTTCCCATGGAGGTAATTACCATGAAAAAGACAATATTTAAACTGACCTCTGAAAATGTGTTTATTAGTTCATTCAACAAACCTTTAATGAGTTTCTACTCCCTATGGGTAACATGTAACATGCTGTGGAGGTGAAGGACACTGCTCTTGGCTTCAAGAAGCCTACATTCTAAAGGCAGAGACAAAAACTAGCAAAGGGAAGTATCCCAAGTGCTCTGCGGGAGCTGTTTGCAGGAGTCCCCGGGAACACAAGGAAGTGGTCAATTTACCATGAGTTACAGGGATGACCAAGAAAGGGAGGTACTTAAAGTCACAGAAATGGAGGGTAAGCTCAGGAATTGAAAATGACTAAAAAATGTTCACATGAGAAAATGGTCGTGATATTATAAATGAAAAAAGAGAGAGGGAATGCAAAACTTTGAACTTCATGTCAACATTGGCAGACCCACACATATTTACAGAGGAAAGAGGCAACACCATCATAGAAAATAAGCCCGAATGGGAACAGTGGTGCTGTGTGGGTAATAAGATTAGAGATGATTTTCATTTCCTTGCTTACACTTTTTATAGTCAAATCAGTTGCAACATATCTTTAATGAAGAAAAAATGATAGAGGCTATTTGAAGAAGTGGTCATGGGTTTCTGGAGTGCCATTTTCTATTGTGTATGATAGTAAGAGCTAGATGAAAAGCCCTGCCTGAGAAGGTGACAGTGCTTAGACTGGCCTGCAGGGGACTTTACCTTCCTAGGTTAGCAACTCTGTGTTAATGTCTGAGCTCCCAAATGTTCACTGTAGTGCATTCTGTGTGGCTGCTAGACGTTCAGTAGGAGTCACACATTCAATTTCTTGTAGCTGTTAAGAGGAGTCTTAATGAGTCTTAATGTCAAAATGTTGAGGGAATATGATTTCTGTCAAAAGCTTTTCAGGAGTAACGGAATTGGCAACACAGACCTCTGAAGATCACTAGCAGGGACTCTGGGTGGCTGAGTTAGTTGAGTGTCTGACTCTTGATTTCAGCTCAGGCAATCAATGATCTGAGGGTTATGGGATTAAGCCCCTCTTCGGGCTCCATGAGCCGCATGGAGTCTGCTTGAGATTCTCTCTCCTTCTGCCCTTCCTCCCGTTCATGCTCCAAATTAATTAATTAGTTAATTAATTAAATCTTTTAAAATAAATAAACAAAAGTTTGAAAGGCCTTACCCTTAAAACTAGAATGTTCTATCATTCACTTTCATATACTTAGAAGTTTATGGGCTTTAAACTGGCCTAAAACTGTGGGAGAACTCTAAGTCCCTGCTTTGCTAAATGTAAGGGATCAGGAAACTAAAATAATCCATATTTTAAGAAATGTTTAGAAATACTTTATTCTTAAAAATGTATTATTTTTTAATTATTTGGAAAACTCATCTAAGTGGGTCATTTCCTGACAATGTTAGAAAAATACAATCATTGTCTACCTGACGATAGTATAAAACACTAGCATTCTTCTTATTAATTCTGGTGTTTCTATTTGACATCTTTTTATTCGTTGTTTTCATTTGGGACTGGAAAATACTTTGAAAAAAGCAAGAGACATGCAAGAGCTTTTAAAGTTGAAATAATTTGAGATACTCTACACTAGACCATGTTAATTTTCCTTTATAATTTTCATCAAACACATGCTGGGAAATAATGCTGGCATTTCTACAGCATTTCTTAACAAAGGGCATTGACAGTTTTGTTCAAGGATGTTTTCGAAACTGCTCCAAAACGGGGATCAGACTGGTTTACATCACAGGGTGGTAAATCTAAAGTCTCCCTTCCTGGAGGCATTTCAGGGTATTAAAGATAATGTCTCTTTATAGACGGTGGGAGGGGCAGGTCCGCCAGCAACTCCAACACAAGAGCAAGAGCTCCTTGGTCTCAAGGGCATTCAGCTCTGCCACAGATCTGCCACTCGTGGGGTAGCCACCTCGGCCCACCTCCACGTTACCCCCTATGGGCCTTGGGAAGCAATGCCAACATGAAGTGTATGCTGCCTTCCGTGCCTCATGTAATAGACAATCTAAAGCTATTCGGGCTTGTTTTCTCCTTACCAACCAAATCTATGGGAAGTGTGGCAAACTGACCAGTCCCTGCTCCTTAGGGACCATTTGACTGTTTAACAGATTAAAATTTGGGATTGTAAAAAAATTCAGTTTTGGAGGCATAATTTCCATTACATGCATATACATTAGCAGTCTGTATTTGTTTTACCTAACTCCAGAGGTTTTCTGTTTAAATACGTGTTATCCTTAAGCTGGCAAACACTTATTTTAGTATTATAACCCCCTAAAATATTTTTGGAGTACCTCTTTTGGAATTATCTTTAACATCCGTTTTTAAATTGTACGTGTTATAACCATATTTTGTTTCCTCAAAAACAATATCATTCACCTTGATTTTATTTGTATTAACCCGACTTGTCTTTGAATGGCCTTCAGCTTCTGATGTTCTCATCAGTGATTTTTTTTTAATAAAAAGAATTGCATTTCAGACTAAAGTAAATTCTAAACAAGGTATTCTTAAAGTATTAAATATTTTTTGATCCATATATAGATAAATAAAAGTAGAAGGAGGAGGAATCCGAGCCCACAAAACAATCCAGTTTTTCAGATGGTTTATGCAAATTTCAGGTACCTTTTAGATGGTTTTCCATTTTTATGTTAATTTGAATTCACTAATTCAATTTAACAAATATTTTTTTAAAAACTATATATTCTCAAACGAGTTCATCAACCTTAGATGAGATTTTACGGTAAAGCAAACATTATAAAAATAAATTTTAAAAACCTGTAAAATGTTAAATAGTGATTTCCTTTCATTTAAGCCTCCTCAGTCAGATTTAGTGTAGTAAAGCCTGAGGAAATAGAAGTAAAGCTGCCTGGAAACCCTCACTGGGGGCGGGGTGGGGGTGGGGGGGACAAACTGGATCACAGACTTCTTAAGAGGATCTCCAGACTAATCCCATCAAAATGCCAGTGATCAAGTACCCTCATGACAACTAAGAACAGGCAAGAATTTCAACCCCAAGCTTCTGACTCTATAATCTGATCCTATAATTTGTCCTCCCAAATTTTCCCTTATCCTCACCCTCCTTTGTGAAGTTCCTCTTGATCTCCTTACCCTTAGATTAAAGCCCCGAGTATCCACATTTCCCCTAGCTCTCTTAAAAGAAACCTGAGTTGTTGGCCTGTTTCTCTCTGACATCCAATCCATGCAAAGACAGGAGACCAGGTATGTCTATGCTTTATTCTGACATAACCTCTTTCAGACAAATTTTTCTTCTTCCCCATCAAAAACCTCTCCTTCTTTGAAGCTGACACCTTTCAACTACCTCATTCTTACACCTTCTTAATTTCTCCATCTTCCAAATTGTCATTCTCCCTCATTAATAAGACTCCTAATATGTTGTCTTTCATTTTAATCCTACTTCCATCCTAATTTTCATGACATCAGGTTTCACATGAATGACAAAACCCAAACTCCACCCTCTTCGTTCCTTTACTTACTTGTCCGCTGTCTCTAAAACATTTCCTTCCACCTCTCCTGTATGCTGCACTCCCACGGTCATGCTTTTGCCTTGACAATACCAGCAGGAAAGAAGATGAGCAGCTGGCCTCTGGTCGTTTCTCTCCCTTTACCGGAAGTAGGGAGGAAACATTATCAGAAAAGAAAGACCCCAGATGATTTTGCCTAATCTCACTGTAAATATGCTAATAATTGACTCCGGCATGAGCAAATCACTGGTACATTCTAGAAGGAAAACCCTTGTCTGTTGGAAGGCTTTTATCAGGTCAAGCCAAAATCTGTGAGTTTATCCAGGAAAGCTTCCTGGAGAATGTCATATAAGCTATGTAACTCTGCCTTAACAAAATGGATGTATTTCATAACTTGAAATGCTCCCCTCTGTGTTACGTAACCGGCCCAGCTCGCTCAGGGACTTTATCTATGACACTGGGCCAGAAGGCAGGTAAGACGCACAAAGGAAGACGCCAAGGAGCCATGCTCTGGATCTTTTCCAATGCTTCTTGATTAGTTATAGGAAGCTTAATAGTAAGATCTATAATTTTAGTGAATCTTAACTGACAACCAGCAATCACACTTGCTCTTAATTTCATACATTTCCCCCCCTAACACCTCTTATCCTCCCCACACAATTCTGGAAGCAGTTGAGATTATATTAGTAAAATATATGTTATCATAGCACATTGTATTGTATCATTAATGAAAACCTATTTTTTATTCTCTCTCTAAAGAAATCTAGATAAATCTCCATCTAGTCCTGTGGCTTTCAATATCATCATCTATATGTTAACGAATCACAAATATTTAGCCCAGACTCATTCCCTCCACTCCATCTTACTTGACATTTCAGAATGCTGAATTGACATCCAAATCCAGTAGGGTCTAACAAACTTCTTGATTTTTTAAATCTATTTTACTTATTTTCTATCATCTTAAGAAACAAAGCCATCAATCACCCAGTGGTTCAAGCTGCAAATATGGAAGCCATTCTTATTTTCTGTCTTTTTATCAAGCTCCTTCTCCCATAGCCAATTCATCACCAATTAATTTTGTTTCTACAGCCAAAATATATCCATGTGGTGGATTCCATCTTGACTGGCACCGTCCCAATCTAAACAACCGTCCTATGTTTACCACAGCAATTTATAATAATTCCAGGCTGATCTCTTGCTTCCACTCTTATTTCTTTCCAGTTCATTCTCCACACAGCACACAGAGTAAACTTGTAAATTCTGATTGTGACACCTCTCCTCCTTAGAAACGTTCAGTGGCTTTTGAACACCCTAGGATAAAACCCAACTTCCTTATTATGATTTACAGCAGTGTGTGTGACTTGGCCCCTGACTTCCCCTCAGATCTTATCCTATAAACAATCCCTCCTTACAACACTTAGATAAACTGGCCAGCTTTTTCTTCCTCAAGCTAGCTAAGTACAGTTTGGTCTTCACTCAAACTCTTTATGTAGTTGACTTTTCATTCATTTGGCCTCTGATCAAACAGGCTTCTCTTTAGAAAAGTTTTCCATTCCTACCCTCTAACACTCTTCTACCAGATACCTTCCACAGCATCCTCAGACAATTTATTTAAATCATCTTTATTTATGGTTTTACGTTGTTATTCTCTCTTCACTTCCTACTGGTTATAAACTCCTTGAGTTGATCATTTTGACGGTTTTATTCATGACTATATCTCCGGAATCTGGCACATATTAAACACTCAATAAAGGTTAACTATTACCATTGCTATTTTAAAACAAATATTTATTAATTGCTTAGAATGTTCTGGGTGCATTAGATATATTACCTCATTCATTCTTCACAAGAAAAGTATGACACACAAGTGTTTTGTATACTGTACATACATATATGCACACACATATGTATCTATATATTCGTGCCTCTATACGTGTGTGTGTGTGTATATATATATACACACACATATATATATATGTATATTTTTTTGATGGGGGAGCAGCAGTTTTTCCAGGGTTATATTCACTAATAAGTGATGATGTGGTGGAACCAGCATTCAAACCACAGGTGTCCTTGGCCAAGTTGTCTCTGTTAAAATTCACTTTATAATAGTTATTCTTACATCAGTTATGGTAAGAAACTGAAATAAAAGAATACGATATTTGATAGACTCTGGTAACCAAAAAATTATTAGTATTAGATCAATTATATTCTGAGCTATAAAAAGTGCTCCTAAAAACTCTAACCCTTCGAGTTATTTATAGTATTTATGCTAGGAGTAAAAGTTGGAATCAAGGGAAATAGAAAATATTCAGCAACTCTCTGATGCATGCTTTTCCTTTTATTAGATTTCTACTTGAGAGGTTTCACAGAAACATGAAAGTTTTACTCAAATTGGATAAGTGTTCAGGAATTATTTTTTGAGAGGGAAAACTTGTATCATGAAAAATTTATGAAATTGCCATACATATTAATGTCCTATTTGGGAGATTATTATTACATTTAAAACATTAGGTAATCATTATTTTTTTTCATGGAGAATTTGGGACAGTTTAGCCTTGAATTATAACAGTGATATTTAACTATGAGATGCTCTTGAATATTCTTACAGTATTTTTATCTTCCTGTCAATGTCTTGAATAATATTCTATGATAATGTTTGTTCTCAAGTTCTAAGATGTTTGCTCTGTGAGAATAACAAAACAAAGCAAAAATAACAGTCCCAATAAAAGTATGATATATTCGATGAATATGTATTGAACTCAAACTCATATTCCAAAGTTCATGCTAGATATTTAGTTCATAACCAAAAGGTCAAAAGAAAATTATGTTTAGAATATAAGCAAGAAAAATTACAGAGAGGGTGGCAAAATTTGAACACCCATTTATTCAGCTACCATATCAGAAGATTTAAATTTAATTGAATAAACAAAGAACATTCCAAGGGTCAAAGAATAAATACACATGGCATGGATTTTGAGAACTGTTATGGTTAAGCTTACTTTAATCCTTTGAATTTCATTTTGTGTGGCTTCAAAAATAGCCATCTTTACAGAAGTGATTCACTCAGTTTCTATCTCTATTACATTCCTATGACAATATTATTTTATATCATTTTCACTTACTGCCTGAGCCACTAACTTCTGGCAATCCGCTAAGCACCCACTTATTGGTGCATTCTATTTCCATGTGACAGACATTATCTTTCAATTTGATTACTATCCACTAGCATTCATCCTAATAGGCAGAAAATTGTCACCCATAGCCCTTGGGCTTCTCTACATTTTCTATTTTGCTAGCTAGAACCCAACCTCCCTGAGCCTTGGTGACACACTTACAAAACTGGGCTAATCCCAGTCAAGAAGATTTGGAATGATAACTAAATTGCGGTAATGTTTATAAGCATGCTTTATAAAAGATAGCATATCATGCGAATATAAGGTATTATTACTGACCTGATTTCACCACCTTCTCTATCCATTCCATTTATTGAGCAACTTGAATTAGAAGCAAAAGATATTAAGTGATTAATCCATACTTAAATTTTGCCTCTATTGCTTGGGTGATTATGCCTTATTTTGTCAGAAGTGCCTAAGGGCAGAAAAGTATATGTAAAACAAAGAGCATTGTATCAAATGAGTGTCTAAGAATTTCTGGGAGCACTAACATTTCAAACAAGAAATCTGGATGTAACTTTGTTCTAGCCCTATTAGCTTATCTAAAGTCAAACAATGAAATTAATTTGTTAAAAAGCCAGGTCAAGAGAAGAAGAGGTGAATGGTTTGGTTTTCATAATAAAATAAAAATTAGATTAAAGACAACACATACAACATTCTTACTGACTGTTCTAGGAGGAGTCCCAAAGTATAAAGTTTGTCATTACCAACCCCTGTGGTTGGCAAACACTTTAAGGGGAAATTATGAAGCAAGATACTTTGGTTAGATACAATTATCCATTAAAATATCAAAACAAAGCCCAAGGGCTATGGGTGACAATTATTGTAATTATCCATTAAAATATCAAAACAAATTGCCAAAATCAATGTGAAAATAATTTTATTCCCCATTCAAAGATTACAGTGTTCCACCTAGCAGTTATATTTCTCATTGTAAGTAATACATTAACTACACACACACAGGGGCACCTGGGTGGCTTAGTCTCAGTTTTGGCTCAGGTCTTGATCTCAGGGTTGCAAGTTCAAGCCCTGGGCTGAGCTCCACACTTGGTGTGGGGTTTACTTAAAACACACACACACACACACACACACACACACACACACACACACACACGTGAGAGTTTGGTTGTAATGAATTAAACTCTAATCCTAAACACTTGGCAGAATTTAAGTTTCAGAAGTCTATACAAACTGAGGACCAGACCTGGACTTAGTGACAATGCTTTTCTGAGAAATATACTAAATTATATAATGTATAGACTATACAGAGAGGATAATATAACATATACACACATAATAATATAGAGTACAGCATTCATCTTTACTCCAATTTTAGGTAAAGATCTTTGCAAAACCTTACTTTATACTCCAAACTTTGACCTTCAGCATTTTGATATGACTATTACTATTACAATTAAGTATAATAATTTAATTCAAGCAACATTTATAATATCAGTAGATTGGCACTGACCTAAGTGTTAGAATTACAATGGTAAACAAAACACTGAAATAATAACTACATTCAGCCCTTAAATTGGCATTCAATTATTGAGGTGCTACTCTGTGCAGAATAGCAAACTTACCATTTTACAACCTGTAAGAAGAAACCAGGGAATTTAGGGAAATTCTAAATGTGTGTACAAGTTGAATGGTCAGCAGAAATCTAAATTTCATGATAATTTCTTTTTAATCTGTTACTGTTGGAAAAAATTGTTTACTGGTCTTTTAAATCATTTTTTTACTTTGAGGGATGTCGAGTTTGTAGGCACTCAATTTTGTCCCTGGTGAGAGCTACCTCATTCAGCACAATGGTTCTTCCTCAGCAACTCCTGGGTAGTTAAGTGTAGTAAGTACTTGGGAGTTCCCTTAGGATGTAATGGTCCCCACTATTGCTCTTGTTGGAGCCATTTTATATACCATCATTCCAGGGATTAATTGCCTCCTTAATTACCTCCTTTTTATTCATTTAAGAAATGTTTGCCCAGCTGTTCAAGTACATTATAAGCTGTAACTGGAACACAGGCTCATAAATTACTTACTCTCTTTCTTTCTTCAACTAAACTAGTGATTAGGTAAGTAGGCTAATTCAGATATTTCAATGTGCTTAACGGTTGCCGTTTGACAAATGAGAGTAGATAAAATAATGCCCAAGGAATGATCTTTGAGCTTTTTCACAGACTTTGAGCTTCTCTGCAACTTTATATTCAAGATGAACCTGAAAAGAACTGTGATAGGACTTTCTGCCTCCCTGCACACACAGACAAAACAATGTGCTAGAACAGCTCTCTGTTCACGTAGGAGTCTGAGATCAGTGAGTGAGTGTGGCATAAAATATGACCTGTATTCCTGTATAGATATTTCCTTGTACATGTAAAGTAGAGAACTCAGATTCAACCAGTCTTGACCAGCCTCCTGCCTCCTGCCTCCAGTCATTTGATCCACTCGGCTTCAAGAATCTCTTAAATCCTGTAATCCAGGGATCTGCTTTGCTCAAGCTAGAGCTACTGTCTAATGTATCACATTTCTGTAATTCTTGTTTAATATCACTCGTTAATGGTTAAAATCCTAGTATTTTTTCTGTCTTCTACTCTCTGGCTCATGCTTTCTTGATGGGAACTCTCTCATCTCACCAATGAGTCTATAGACGCATCTTCAGCTAGGACCATGTTTTTCTCCTCTTGTTACAATAGGGTACAAGTTCCTCCATTTGAAGAACAATTGGCCCATGTATATTCAGGAACTCACTTCTTTTCACATGTAAATAATTTCCCTTTTTCTCTTAGTCTAATACCCTTTATAATTTTTATTTTGTTATATTAGTCACCATACAGTACATCCCCAGTTTTTGATGCAATGTTCCATGATTCATTATTTGCATATAACACCCAGTGCACCATGCAATACGTGCCGTCCTTTATACCCATCACTGGCCTATCCCAATCCCTCATGCCCCTCCCCTCTGAAGGCTTCAGTTTGTTTCCCAGAGTCCACAGTCTAATACCCTTTAAAGTAATCTGTCATTTTTAGTCCGACTGCTTTAAGTATTTTCTATTTTTTTAAATTTTCTTTGTGATGTTATAGAATTCCTTTATTTCGATTCACATTTTTTGGCTGCTTGAATTTAATTGAAGTCTATCATCAGTTTTAGAAAACTTTAAACAGCTATCATTTTAAATATCATCCCATTACATTCTCTCTTCTCTCCTTCTGGGATCCTGATTAAACTATGTTATTCTTTCTCACCATATCCTCTATGTCTCTTCTCTGTTCTTCTGTATTTTCTTTTTCCTCTCTTTCTTTTTCTTTCTTTCTTTCTTTCTTTCTTTCTTTCTTTCTTTCTTTCTTTCTTTCTTTCTTTCTCTGTAACTACACTGTGACTATTTTCTTTTGACATAAGTTCTAGTTCATTTATTTTCTCTTTAGCTATGTCTAATCTACAATTAAACTGATGTCTTAATTTTTAAATTTTCTTTATTGTCATTTATTTTTATTCCTAGAAGTTTTTTGGTTTGTTTTTAATAATTTCATCACTTTTATTACTTTCCTGTTTTCAGCAAGTATCTTTGAGCCTGTGTGTTGCTTATTTAAATATATTTGGCATAATAGTTTTTAGTTTGAATGTGATCATTCCAATATGTTAAGGCTTTGAAGAGAGTTTCTGCCACTGCTCTTATTACTGTTTTTGCTGTTTCTCTCTCCTGAAATCTACTTACATTTTGTGCTTATCTTTGGATTTGTTTGTTGCTATACATAATCATTTAAAGAAATAATTTAAAGCCTTTAATATAGTAAATAAGATATTTCCCTTAATTGCTTCTGCTGTGTATGTGAAATTATGATCATTTTAAGACTACCTTACAAGACTATGATAAAGTCCACAAATTTTCTAGATATCCCAGGAGATTTTAACGACTGCAGTTTTGTGTTATCTCTTCCACACCCTGTTCACTCTCTCCTTTAGGGTACCATATTTCTAAGACATTCTCTTCTCAGACCTACACTATCCAATATGGTTGTCTTGAGGTCTTTCTGGTTTGTTTAAATATGAATATAAGTGACCTACTTAATATTACAATGCTTACTTTATATTACTAAGCCATACAAAGCAGCTAATTTTTTTACTAAACATAAAATGATTTCCACCTAATTCAAATAATATTCAGTTCTATTTAAAAAGAGAATTCTCATGTAATACTTAAAAATCAAACAAAAAACTCTTATCCTAAATCCTACTGACAATGCACATCCTTATAAATGTTCTTTATGTTTTTAATCCATTTACTAAATCTAAATAGCCATCTATCTGCATTTTTATTAAAAAAAATAGAAGATGATAGGCATAGCACAAAGTCTTTGGAACTGGAAACATTGCTACTGTTCTGAAGCATATGACTCCAGGGAGTATGCTATGATCCTAGTTTCAACTATAAATTTAAAAATCAGAGAAAAAAGCAAGTAATAATACTAAAATATATTTTTCTTTGAAACAGTCTACATCCTTGACACAATTTAACCAACAGTGAACAGCAACAAGGTGTTTTATCTAGCCTTCAACTTTAAGGGACTGTTTCTAAGATAGGCTCCAGGAGAGCAGATAGATGGGAAAAAGGAAAAGATGCTGTCTTTAGAAAAATGAGAAGCTAATAAGGAGGAGGATGTCAGATCCATAATGCTGTACCAGGAATCACTGTTACATCTGCCCCCAATTTAGAACCTGATCCTATCATATTTCCATGAAGAAGATGGGGTGTCTAGCTGGCTCAGTCAGTGAAGCATGCAACTCTTGATCTTGGAGTCATGAGTTTGAGCCCCATGTTGGGTGTAGAAATAATTTAGAAAAAATACATTGAAGAAGATGAAGATTTCAAGATAAGATCTGACCAGGACTAAGTAACCTGACTAAATCCATCCTCTTATGGAGTGCCTGGGTGGCTCAGTCAGTTAAGCACCTGACTCTTAATTTCATCTCAGGTCGTGACCTCAGGACTGTGAGATCGAGCCCCGGCAGGCTCTGCACTGGGCATGAAGCCTGCTTAAGATTCTCTCCCTCTGTGCCTCCCCACTTCATTTATGCTCTACCGCTTTCTCTCAAAAATAAAAATAAAAATAAAATAAATTCATCCTCTTACAGGCCTGGTCTGTAAAACAAGTGCACAAGAGTGTCCTAAGGTCTTGTTATTCAAAGTGTGGTCCATAGCTGATAGACTTTAGAAATGCAGTGTCTTGGGCTCCACTCTAGACCTGCTGAAACAGAATCTGCACTTGAACAAGAGTCCCCAGTTGGATAATAGCCAAAATAAAGTTAAGAGGCAGTGGTTTAAGGAAATTCAAAATTACCTAGTGAAGCTTTTAACATAAATGCTAAATCGATAATGATTATCTTAGTCTAAATAGCAAAAATACATCACTTAGCTTAATCCTAGTTATTTTATGATATGTTAGAAAAATTACACATAGCTAAGATGTTTAACTTCTTTTGAATGTATACGAAAGAAATTGTGATTGTCAGGTCTTGTAAGCTCATAAAATAAAGAGATTTGGGAGATATTTACAAGTCAGACACCTGGATAAAAGCAAAGAGAGGAAATAAATAATAAATAACTATTAGCACAGTCCTGCCTTGAATGGTATATCGTACATTTTAAAAGTTAGGTTAGAATCTGTTGATCTGCTAATTCTGCTCCCTGGGGATTTTTCTTTCCTTCTTTTTTTTTTCCCTTAAGATTTTATTTATTTATTTAACAGAGAGAGGAAGAGAGCACAAGCAGAGGGAATGGCAGACAGAGGGAGAGGGAGAAAGCAGGCTCCCTCCTGAGCAGAATCTGAAGTGGGGGCTCCATCCCAGGACCCGGGGATCATGACCTGAGCCAAAGGCAGAGGTTTAACCAATTGAGTGGTTCCTCTCCCTGGGGATTTTTCCCAATAAAAAGATCCAAAGGAAGAAACATGTCATATGTATGAAAATAGACATCACAGATTTTTATTTGAAAATATCCATTGAAGACCAATAATCTGAGAAATAAAGAAGCATTAAATTACAAGATGCTGATAGTATAGAATACAAAATTAGAGGTAGAGAAACAGAAAATGTTTACGACTGGTATCAAGAAAAAATAAATATAACAAAATAAAAATTATTAAAAGAAGAAATCAGACTGTGAATCTTGATATTATTAGACTTCTATAAATGAATTCATATGAATGAGGGCAGGATAGCATTTAGAAAAATGTAAATTGATTTGCTAGTGTCAGGAGTTGGTAGTACTTTTCCACTTGTAATAATAAAATTTGCAAGTTAGAAGGCTAACTTCTGGAATGGCAAAGCAAAGACTCCAAACTCTACTCTTCCACAGAAACGAGAAAATGCAAAATAAACATTTTCAGAATGCTCAAAGTTAACTAAAGTTATGCAACAAGCTGAGGAACATGTATTCAAGAAAAAGAGTTGGATCTTAGTACATACAGAGCTTTATAACATTTAATGTGCTCTAATTCCCTCCTTTTTCCCCTGCTCTGCAGTAGCCTTGAAAAGCCAAAGGCTCACAACTACAATAACTGAAAAAGAGCAGCCTGGCAGGTTCTAAAATATCAGACTGGTTTGGAGCATTCTAAAAGCCCCATCCCTAAAGAACTGTCACTCTTTGACCTACCTGGCAGCTTGCTAAATAGCCTCAGGGCTAGTTTTTATTTGATTCAACCCAGAGATCCATCTGCTGAACAGCACTCACCCCAGAACATTAGTAGGAAACAACCAAAGGCAATTGTTTAACACTGGAACTTCCTGAAATAGCATTGCCTGGTGGGGCTAATAACATGCCCACTGAAAAACTTCAAAAGAAAAACTGAGATATTGGAGGTCCATGGAGGCTGTGAAAAACTCTGATATGTTCCTGGGAATTTCAGAGTCCACATGCATATTTAGGGCTGTGCTTTTGACCACAAAATACCTAAGAAGGCTACTATCACTTCTGGCTGACCTCGAGGCTCTGCACAAGCTGGAAGTGATGGCTAAGGAGAGGTTTAAATTGCCTGCTGGAGCACTGGAAACATACTTATACACACACGCAGCTCTTTCGCAAAAGCTGAGGGACTTATTCATTCAAAGCATTTGAAGGGACCTCTGTTCAGTCATTACCTGAACACAAAAGTAACAGAGCAGAGATGTCAATGACCACACATAGAGAAGAATATCTTTGAAGTGTTAGTTCAGGAAATTCACTAAGTAAACAGAAATAACAACAGCAAAATAACAGGCCTGAGTTAGGGTAGAGGGATCTAATTTCCAGAGTTGGCATCTTATGTTATTTAAATACCCAGGTTTTGAGTCACCTGGGTGGCTTGTCCTTAAGCGTCTCCCTTCAGCTCAGGTCATAATCCCAGGGTCCTGGATTAAGCCCCACATCAGGCTCTGTGCTCAGAGGGAAGCCTCCTTCTCCCTTCTCACACTCCCTGCTTGCTCTCTCGCTGTCTCTCTCTCTAATAAATAAATAAAATCTTTAAAAAATTAAAAATACCCAGTTTTTAAAAAAAATCACATGTAGAGACATGTAAAGAATCAAGAAAGTATGGTCTATACACAGGGAAAAAAGCAGCCAGTAGAAACTCCCTGAGGAAGCCCAGGTGTTGGGCTTTCTAGGCAAAGACCTTAAATCAGCTATTGTAAGTATGTTTACAGAACACAAGCCAAGTCGTAGAAAATGCATTTTAATACACTTCTTATCTGAAGAAAGTACAACATTAATTAGACAAGCATTGGCATTTTAGGGAATTTTTAATTTAAAAATATTTAACATGCTAGAGATGGAAAATATGTAAGAGTGTAAGAAAACAGTATTCTTGTTTCAAATAATTATTTATTCTCATTTAATGGGCATTATTATTCTAGTAAAGATTTTAAAAATAGCATTTTATCTATGACATCTTAAATTGTCAATGGGGTATTCTCAAATAGCATTTTTGGGAATAGAGTCCTTTGGGTTATTGAAGAAGCAATCTGTATAGGACAAGGACACTCGAACAGCAAATGACAAAAACTGATCGAAGCGTTCAGAAAAGTTTTAGCAGAATATGGTGGCTCCAGAAGAGAAATTCAAATTAACCATGACCAAAGCGGTGCTCTGGTCCACACCTAGTCAAAGGGTCTTACTAATTGCTCTGTGAGAAAGGGTTAGAACTTGATATCAGACACCATTCTATATTATGCATACTTTATTGTTTATAATGAAATTTATAGTAATCATGTAATAAATTCTATATGTTCAATAGTTAATTATTTTCATAAATTTTTTAAATGAAAACCTGGATTTAAAAAATCCCTGGGATTGCTATAAATACATCTGTATAGCTGGTAAAAGTCACCTACAAGTGCTAGTTAGCATTTTGAAAAGGAGACTAGCCAAAACCAAGTATTTAGCATTATAAACAAATGGATTATTTCTAAGCTAGAAGATTCACAAAGATTAGGAGATTTTATTCAATACTGAATCCTGAACACCTTGCCTCGAAACTGTCTGGAATATGTGGCTATCTTTGTTATAAAAGTACATACACACATGGATAAATGAATGATATATCACATTGTCATCAGATATATTTTTTAAAACTAAAGATCATGTTGGAGTTATTCAACATCAGCTAAACACGAATATCTAGACATGGAACAGGATACCATGTAAAGTAGATAATTCTATTATTGGTGATGTCAAGCAGAATATAGATGGCCACTTGTCAATGTTGTTTTAAGAAAGGATTCTGGTTATGAGAAAGAAATCTAGCTTTTTCAAGATGATGAGTTAAAGATTCCACTATATCTATACAGAAGAGTTATTTTCCCTAATTTCCAAGCTCTCTCATTGTTATGCAAATAAGGTACATTTGGCCCAGATATTAACACAAAGTGGTATCTCCAACCACTTAAGGAAGGTTTGAAAAGAAATAGAAATAGAATAGTTGGGTATACTTAATGGGGAAATTACATAATAAATGAAAAAAGTATATTTGTATAATTTTTCTTCAAATTAAATATGGGTGGACCTACTAGAAGGGCTCAAATTTTAAAAAGTGATGACAAATGTTGACAAGGTTGGGAATAACACAAACTCTCATATGTTGTTGGTGGAATGTTAAATGGCATAACTACTTTAAAAATTATCTGCCTATTTCTTTTTTTTTTTAAGATCTTATTTATTTATTTGAGAGAGAGAGTGAAAGCACAGAGGGAGAGGGAGAGGAAGAAGCAGACTCCCCACTAAGCAGAGAGCCTGACATGAGGTTCAATCCCAGGACCCCAAGATCATGACCCGAGCTGAAGGCTTAACTGACTGAGCCACCCAAGTGCCCCTTTCTGGATATTTCTTATAAAATTAACCTAGATGTAAGTTATGACCCCAAAACAAAAGCATATATTCACAAAAAGTCATATAAGAATGTTCATAGCAGTTTTATTCATAATAATAAAAAGTTGGACACATTCCAGGAGTCCATCATTAGGAGAACCATGGACTGTGCCATATCCATACTATGGAACATAAAATCATCTATAATGAATGACTAATATACAATATGAATGAATCTCAAAAGCATTATGCTCAGTAACTTTTTTAAAGACTTACAAAAAGGGCACATACATAATTCTATTTATATGAAGAACACATGAATAATTCCGTTTATGTGAGGTTCTGGGTCAGGCTATAGGGGAAAAATCAGAATGTCCTTTAACTCTGGAAAGAAGAGGGTAGGGGAGGGAGTTAAGATGGCTGAGGAGTGGGGGACCCCTTTTTCAGCCGGTTCCCTGAGTCAAGCTGGATAGGTACCAGGCCAGCCTGAGCATCCACGGAATCAGCCTGAGAAGCAGGAAGATACATCTGGATCTCTACAAATGAACATCTCCAGCGCTGAATATTGAGGTATGAAGCGGGGAGCCGTGAAACCGCACACAGATATTGGAAGATAAACGGGAGGGGGAGGGAGCCACTGTGTCCAGGCGCCAGGAAGCAGTTGCCACCTGCACCAGGGAGCGGGGGG